>NC_037679.1:15882075-16061447 GCF_003255815.1 Theropithecus gelada | reverse complement strand
GGGGGCGGCCCGGGCCGGCGCGGCGAGCCGCGCGGCGGATGGAGAGTCTGGCCGCGGCCGGCGGCGCCGCCTCCTCGTCGGGCCGGGCGCGGCGGGCCGGGGCCTTTGTGTAAGGCGGCGGCGGCGATGGTGCTCGGGGCCCCGCGGAGCCGGGTAAGCGCGGCCAGGCCGAGGGCTGCCCCTGGTCGAAGCCCGACCCCCGTGCCGGCATTTCTCTCGCTCTTGCTGGGGTTCTCTTGCCCTCTCCCTTCGGCCGGACCCATCTTCCCCGCCCGCGCGCCGACCCCGGCCGGCCCCGCCGCTCCTCCCTTGGCCCCTTATTCAGCCCCGTGCCCCCGCCAGGCTCACCCGGGTGAGCCCTGCGCTGTTTGTGGAGGGACCGAGGCGTGCGGTGCCTCCAGAGGGAGCGCCCCAGCCGATGCAGCGCCCTTCCCTCCCAGATGCGAGTCTCCGGAGGGGAGACCGCGGCGCCCGGAGATTGTTGGGGTGTCCTCGGAAGTTCCCAGCCTCCCCCTCTCGCACCCTCCACTCTGGCTGCCCAGTGCTGCGACCCGCCGATCGTTCAGGGGTGGCCAGCAGGGCCCGGGAGATGCTTGGCCGGTACCCCACAATACTCAGATTCTTCCTGGGCCCCAGAAAAAGTTGGGAGTTGTTGGTAGAATCTGGAGAGATCGAGAAAGGGGCTGCGTTACGCACAGTTGTGAGACTGAACAGGGATTCAAGTAGCTCTTCTTCCTTAGTCGTGCAGGAGTCAGAAAGGGCAGAAAGTGGTAGTGAACAAGCCTCTAGGAGTCTTATCTGTATAATTAGAAGTCTTTCTTGCGGCATCAAGTAAATATATGTTAGTGCAGGGCCAACAAAATATAAACCCCGAAAAGGGTGGCCAAAAAGAATACAACATATTAAAACAATATTAAATACTACCACAGTTGTGTTCTGCTTTGCTTTGCTGTGCATTCTGAGTGTTTTAACTTCACAGAATACAGGGACTGTGATGGCTCTGGGTTATCTAAAGGCCAGAGAGCAGGTATGTAATATAGGCAGAGAGAGATGGGGATTCAAGAACGTGAGATTTATTTAGAGATTGATTGAGAGGTTGAAGACACAGCAATGACAAAGCTAAAAGATGGAACTAACTTACCTGTTCCTCAGTAGCTAGTGGAGCTTTGATAGTTGTGTTCAAGCATGTGCATGGCATTTGGCATCATGAGGGAAAAGAATATATGCTCAATGAAGTAGGAAAGCTTGTATTTGGGAGGAAATTAATAGAGAAATCTGATCCAGTGGCTCTGGTAATGAAGTATAAGATTGTGTCCGAGGGAATGCCTCTAGTTCGTCTCTAGGCACCAGCTTAAGACCAAGCTATCAGATTGTCATCAATCCTTTTGGTTTTTGTCTTAACTCTTTGAGTATATACAGGGGGAGATGTCCTTGTCTTGTCATAATGGAGGAACTCTCCATGCCAGTTTACTCCTGATCCCCACCCGGGGCTTGGAAACATTCAGAGTGGTGGTATTTTCTCCTGCATAGCCTCTCTTTTGCACGGATGTGTTTGGCCATCCATCTTTTTCTCTTGCTGTCCACAGATTAACTGTGCTGATAAGGAGGTAATTTCATAGGAGCTGCTAAGATGGGCATGAGGATCAAACTGCAAAGCACCAACCACCCCAACAACCTGCTGAAGGAACTCAACAAGTGCCGGCTCTCAGAGACCATGTGCGACGTCACCATTGTGGTGGGGAGCCGCTCCTTCCCGGCCCACAAGGCTGTTCTGGCCTGTGCAGCTGGCTACTTCCAGAACCTCTTCCTGAATACTGGGCTTGATGCTGCCAGGACCTATGTGGTGGACTTCATCACCCCTGCCAACTTTGAGAAGGTTCTGAGCTTTGTCTACACATCAGAACTCTTCACAGACCTGATCAATGTTGGAGTCATCTACGAGGTGGCTGAGCGTCTGGGTATGGAGGACCTCCTCCAGGCCTGTCACTCTACCTTTCCTGACCTAGAGAGCACTGCCAGGGCCAAGCCCCTGACCAGCACCAATGAGAGCCACTCTGGTACCCTGAGTTGTCCTTCGGCAGAACCTGCCCATCCCCTTGGAGAACTCCGAGCTGGTGGGGACCACCTTGGTGCTGATAGAAACTATGTGTTGCCCAGTGATGCTGGAGGGAGCTATAAAGAGGAAGAGAGGAATGTTGCCAGTGATGCTAACCATAGCCTGCTTCTGCTGCAACCGCCACCACCACCACCAAAGACAGAAGACCATGACACCCCTGCTCCCTTCACGTCCGTTCCTAGCATGATGACCCAGCCAGTCCTAGGCACTGTCAGCACGGGCATCCAGACCAGCACCAGCTCCTGCCAGCCATACAAAGTTCAAAGCAATGGAGACTTCAGTAAAAACAGCTTCCTCACCCCTGACAATGCAGTAGACATTACCACTGAGACCAACTCCTGTCTGAGCAATAGTGAGCACTCCAAAGATCCAGGCTTTGGGCAGATGGATGAGCTCCAGCTCGAGGACCTGGGGGATGATGACTTGCAGTTTGAAGACCCTGCTGAGGATATAGGCACAGCTGAGGAGGTGATTGAGCTGAGTGATGACAGTGAGGATGAGCTGACTTTTGGAGAGAATGACAATCGGGAGAATAAGGCCATGCCCTGCCAGGTGTGCAAGAAAGTTCTAGAGCCCAACATTCAACTGATCCGGCAGCATGCTCGGGACCACGTGGACCTGCTGACGGGCAACTGCAAGGTCTGTGAGACCCACTTCCAGGACCGAAACTCCCGGGTAACCCATGTCCTGTCCCACATTGGTATTTTCCTTTTCTCCTGCGACATGTGTGAAACTAAGTTCTTTACCCAGTGGCAGCTGACCCTTCACCGACGGGATGGAATATTTGAGAACAACATCATTGTCCACCCCAATGATCCCCTGCCAGGGAAGCTGGGTGTCTTTTCAGGAGCAGCCTCCCCAGAGCTGAAATGTGCTGCCTGCGGGAAAGTATTGGCCAAAGATTTCCATGTGGTCCGGGGCCACATCCTTGACCACCTAAACTTGAAGGGCCAGGCCTGCAGTGTCTGCGACCAGCGTCACCTTAACCTCTGCAGCCTCATGTGGCACACGCTGTCCCATCTCGGCATTTCAGTCTTCTCCTGTTCTGTCTGTGCCAACAGCTTTGTGGACTGGCATCTTCTAGAGAAGCACATGGCTGTGCACCAAAGCCTGGAAGATGCCCTCTTCCACTGCCACTTGTGCAGCCAGAGCTTCAAGTCAGAGGCTGCCTATCGCTACCACGTCAGCCAGCACAAATGCACCAGTGGCCTTGATGCACGGCCTGGTTTTGGGCTACAGCACCCGGCTCTCCAGAAGCGGAAGCTGCCAGCAGAGGAGTTTCTGAGTGAAGAGCTGGCGCTGCAGGGCCAACCTGGGAACAGCAAGTATAGCTGCAAGGTCTGTGGCAAAAGATTTGCCCACACAAGCGAATTCAACTACCACCGGCGGATCCACACGGGCGAGAAGCCATACCAATGTAAGGTGTGCCACAAGTTCTTCCGAGGCCGCTCAACCATCAAGTGCCACCTAAAGACACACTCGGGGGCCCTCATGTACCGCTGCACAGTCTGTGGGCACTACAGTTCCACCCTTAACCTCATGAGCAAGCATGTTGGTGTGCACAAAGGCAGCCTCCCCCCTGACTTCACCATCGAGCAGACCTTCATGTACATCATCCATTCCAAAGAGGCGGAAAAGAACCCGGACAGTTGACTGGGTCCCGGCAGAGCCACGGGGAGCTCCCACGTGGCAGCTGGAACGCTGATATCTAAGAGCTGTTGGTCCCTCCCCAGCTGAAGTTATAATTTTGCCTTGGTAGGAATTCTGTTCTGTGTTGTGTTTAAAGAAGGAAAGAAGAAGAAATAGCACATAAGCTGTTACTGTTTTTGAGAAGCAACAGCCCTATCACATTTACCTCCATACCTGTTCTTGCCCATGAAGGGCTGTGTTTTTTATTCTTTTGAGGCTGGTTTTGGGATCTAGTCAAGCAGTTGGTGTCCACTAGACCCCCTTCCCCAGCCTCTCTAGTTTTAGTTTACTGATAGGTTTTATGCTGCTAAGAATCCAACCAACAGCCTCACTGAACAGAGGGAGTAAAGGGAGGTTTTCACTGTGGGTGTTACCGCCAGGCCTCCAGCTGGGATGACCAGCTATGAGAAAGATTTTGGGAATGTGGTCATTCAGAAAAGACAGGTCAGCAGGGCAGTCCCCTCAGGTTCTAGCCCTCAGCAGGGACAAGGTATCAGGGATGTAGGTGTCTGCTTATCTACGACCCTAATCTGCTGATTGGACAGTGAAAATCTTTTGGCAGCTAGATCCATACTAGGGACAGAGCTTTCTATTTAGGTCAGAAAGCTTTGGGATGAATCCCTGCCAGCCAGAAGAGGTGTCCTGCGGTGCCGCCAGAAGTGGCAGCCTGGATGGACAGGAGAGGTTTCTCTTTTCTCCTAATTTCCAAAGAAACAGGATTTTATGGAGTGCTGGCCCGGGACGTCTGACCTTCTGTGGGGCAGAGAGGATAGGGAACCACTTGATATAGTCATCTGTTTTGGCCACTTCTGTTGGCTGTGAATGAGTGTCCTGGTGGAGAGGTGGGGATGTCTCTGACAGCAGCAGCCTTGCCTTAATTTATATCTGGTCTCCTGCCCAGAAGTGTTTGGCCCGTGGTTTAGATGAGCTGACTCCATGAAGTGGTGGAGTCACAGACCGCGAGCCCTTCAGAATTAAAGGGACCTGAGTAACTGGTGGTGTGTAGCAGGGTGTGCGTTCTGACTGTCTGTCCTAGTCGGGTAACCTGTTGTTTACTTTGTGCTAACAGTGCCGGAGCTTTGGCAGCTCACCTTTGACCTGCTGGAATTTATCCTGATCTGTCGTTGCCATTACCTCCAGGGGTCGCTGTTGGATGGCAGCTGGTTCAGGTCCTCCGTGGGTGGCTGCAGAGTGTGCCGGCCCAGCCCACGCAGCTGGTTAGCTCCACTCTTACTTGGTTTTCTAAGGGGCTTTGCCCAAAGAAGGCTTGAGGGATAGGGCCCTCGATCTTGCATACTTGTGAGGTGCCACCTCAGTAGCTCATACTACCTCACCCTGCTCAGGTGAGCTCTGGGAGTCCCTGGCTTCAGTCCTGACACTGCCCCTGGTGGGATTCAGCAGCACCCCGGGCTGTTTCACAAGCAATTAGTTTTCATTAACTCACAAAGCCTTTTTGGACATTAATATTTATTTATTTTTGTTTTTGTATACACATTACCCAGCATGTCTTTTGTATAAGAGACTTTAGGAAAATGAGTTTTTCCCCAGCAAGTAGCCATATTCTAGAAAACAGCCTTGACCAGAGATTTGGAGAACCAGGGGTATAACTAAGGGAGGACGTGTCAAGCCCTTAAGCAAATTCTTTTCTTCTCCAGATTATCTCTAGCATAATAAACCCAGGGAACACTTTAGGCCATGGGTGTATGTTCTAGAAAGTTCAGGCCAGTTAAATTCCAGGCCTTTCAACCCCTTTCCATCCTGTGATGGAGTAGATTGGGGACAGGGTTGAGGGGAGCAAGTGACATGAGGGACCTATTTGCACAGTTTGGAAGCCTCCTGTCCTTATTTATATTGAGATGTCAGACAAACCAAAGCTCCATCCCTGTTGGACCTGCTGCTTCTCCCCAGCCCTGAACTGATAAAGCCTCAGAGTCGGAGTGCATGGCTGTCTGGTGTGGTGACCATTAGATGAAGGGACTTGTACAGTGGCCAGTTTAAAGGTCCACCTTAGACCATCTAAACCCACCTTGTTCAGTGTCCCCTCAGGACATCCTCATCAGGAAAGCAGTGTTGAGACTCTTCATTGCTGACTGGCTTCTCCCTTTCTTACTCACACTGACCATTAGAATTAAGAAGGAGATGTGTAACAGACTACAATCAAGTGTCTGCTACATTTTCAAGCATGAGCAGTCCCTCCCAGACTGTTGGTGAGGACTGATTTTTGAAATGCTGGCGTGAGAGAGGTGGTAATTACTAGAACCAGCCAAGTGGCTGAGAGCAGATACATGTGCTGGAGAAACCTTTTTCCTTAACAGAGGGCATCATGGGTGCTGGGTGGTCTGTGTACTTAACCTGAAACTGTGAAGTTTTCCTTTTTTGCCAGTAAACCAAAAAGCAGATCCTTGAAACTGTGCCCTTGAAACACGAGACAGAAAACTGCATCCCCTGATCCCCCTGGGGCTGATCAGATTGATCAGGGTGGCCCAGTTGGTCCCAGTCAGATATGTCATAGGATCAGTAGCTTATGAGATTTGTTGACCAAACCCTCTCCCTGTTGGGGACCCTTATATTCACACCTGAACTTCCCCATTTCCCTCCACCCCGCCAAAGTCATGTCTGCTTCCTCTGCCTCTAGCTCACCCTCTTCTGAATGGTTTTACTTGAAACACTATATTGTGGCATAGGGCACCCTGGGATACCTGGTAGAAGGTATTCATTTTATTTTGCATTTTTAATTGTTTTGACTTTCCGTTCATTTGATTTTGTTGCTCCCTCTCTCCTGGAGCCTAGTTTAGTACTGTCTTCTGTGTTACTCTGAAGTTCTGTTTAAGCCTTGAACATCCTCTTCTCCTGTTTTCTTGGTATGTACTCAGGACCAGCTACATCATTTGTGGAGCTCTCTTATTCACAAATTATTAAGAATGATCATAGAGCATTAAACCAAATATGAGGCCATTCCCAACTTGTTTTCTGAGGGGAAAATGGTAATACTTGTGTGGTACCTGGGGTTAAACAGCAGAGGCTCCATGTGGCCAGAGGCAGAGATTAGTATCCTGGCACTCCAGTGACCCACTGGTGACTTACTGATGCCATAGCACCTGCTGGGAAGCTCTGCTAAACCTTAGTATTTGGTCCTAAATTTTATGACTCCATGGAGTTCCCATCGTCCATGGCTAGTTAGGAAGAAAGGAGGTGGGATAGGGGTCAGGCCCAGGTGACCTTTAAGAACCAGGAGATGGGTAAAAGTTTTTTTTTTTAACATCCTTCTTTTCTGATCTATGAGTACCTGTTTGTCTCCAGGCGAAACCTTTGGGCTTAAATATCTTTTTCCTAGACATGTTTTTGCTAGTGTTGAATTTTCTTCCTCCTCTGGCCTCCTGTGGCCCTTTCCCCAAGCCCCAGACTACTTCCAAAGCAAATTCTAGATGGACACTGTATTTGTTGGTATGGGAGTGGGCTCTATGGAGTGGTCTGCACCCATCTGGGACTCTTTTCCCTAAATCCTGTACCAAATGAGTCAGGAGGCAGGGTGCACAGCATTAGTTTCAGTGTGGTTATGCATCATAAGCTTAACATCAGAATGAAAATGAAACTCGATTTTGATGTTTCTTTAAAATCCTTCCCCTGTTCAATCCACTCGCCGCCCCCACCTTGAATAGCTAAAGTCTCTTACGAAACAGAGAAGAGTTGTTGACGTCTAACTCCTTCCATTAAATTAATAAGTACTGACCTCCTAATATTTAAGTGTTTACTATCTATTGCTGTAAAGTTTTGTATATTTTGTAAACTTTTTTCCCCAAATAGTAGATGTCTAAAATCATTGTACATCTGATTCTTTTATATTCCATTGTTCAGCACAAAGTGTGGTTTTTATTTAGAATAAAAAAAGAAATTTGAAATGAGAGTTCTCTTCCTACCTACTATGAATATGCTCATACCTGGAGTTCAGAATATCTGGGCTCATCACCCTTTCAGTAGCACATTTCTGCCCAGCAGATGCCAGAATTCTTTCAGGTAGCACATTTTCCTTTTCTGTAGCTGGAATTCCCCAGGATTAACTTGTTGACCTGTTTTTAGTGGGAAATTAAGTCAAGGACTCAACCTTTTCAGGGGGTATTCCTGAGAGGATCCTCCGTCAGCCCAGAGAGAGTGGTGGGTCCCTGCCCGTGTCTACTTGGACTAATGTTACTAAGTGAGAGATTTGGCTACAATTTGTTTTGCCAATGCCATTTGATTTGCTGGGACATGGTGTGTCTTTGAGTGGAGCGAGACAGATTGAAAGAGGGAGGAGGCAAAAGTTTGGCATAGTTTAATGAGGTTGATATACGGGTGTTTCCACAGAGGAGACAGACCTCAAGAAGTTAGGGAGTGATGTCCATTTGGCCCCAGAGCACATGGCCCAGGCGGGGCTCCCATCAGTGCTCAGTAGATGCTGAGTGTAACAGCTGGTTACCACTCTTCCCCTCCATGGATGGGAGGCCTTAGGGAAGTATTCATACTGCCAGGGTGATAACTAATCTTGGGAGAGTGGCCTCTGAGGTGACCTGCAATATGACAGAGATGTAAAATTAGGTTTCCTTTGGGAAACAACTGTAGCCCACGTCAGAGGAGGCAGTGATAGGGGCATCACATCTTGGCTTACTTCTTTATTTTGGGACAAGAGAGGAAAGTCTTTTTCAGTGTGAATTCTGCATTGGTAGGCTAAGCCCTTACTGCGACCCAAGCCGCAACCCAGACTCCTGATTCAAAAAGCCTTCAGCTCTGTGCTACTGAGCAGCTGTCTGCAGCATAAGACCCTTTCAGGTTTGGGCCCAGTGAGCAGGGAGATGCAGGTTTCCTTCCATGCTCCTGACAAACCTGGGTGCGTATGCAATTGGAGCACGTGGTCAGTGCATCCACAGAACAGGTCTGATTTCTCAAAGCAGAACAGGTGGTCTCCAGGTCAGTGAGTAGTTGCTCCAAGTTAAACATTCCAGATACGTCAAGCACTTGAGCAGGACAGAGGAGATGGCGAAGAGGCTATCAGTGATTCTAGTCCCCTCACCATGGGCAGGATTAAGAGGCAAAGGACGTGGAATTGGAAGGCGGAAACTAGATCCTGTTCTTAGGCCTTTACTTCAGAGTTCTTCATGGACAGGGTCCTAGTCTCCCAAACGTAAGTGATCCTTTTCCAGAAGATCTACTTGTTAACAGAGGACTTCTTTGCTTCATCTGTAGAAGAAGTGTTAAGGAACCTAAGTTGTGGGACAGGAAAATTATGAAAAGACATGGCCAGGGAGAACTGACTTATAACAGTGTCAGAGCTCTGCCCTGTGACGGAATTGAGAAGTTTCCACTGTGGCCTTCCCCATCTGGTGCTGGGGACAGAGGGTGAAGGACAGAGCATCTGTCAGCACCTGCTGCTGGCTGTCCCAAGGGCTGCTCCCAGAATGACATCCCTTGATACTTTCCTATGATCTGGAGAGAAAGAGATGGGGGTGGGTTGGGCTTTCTGGTAGCTCTGTGTCTCCCTAGAAGACGTCTGGAAGTTTCCTAGATCCGAAGCTGGGAGGAGGTCAGCTATGAGGAGCTGACTCTGGGACAGCTCCTCTGCTTGTGGGGAGGGAGCAGGATGGACAACGGGGAGGGGAGGGTGTCAACAAGGAAATGGAGCTGTGTTTCCTGGATGGCCGAGGGTGGAGATACCCTGCAGCTGACCCAGCTGCAGGGTGCAGGTCTCAGACCTTGGCTTTGCCCCCACCCCTGACATCCCCATCCCCCTTCACTTATCATAGCTGTGCATAGGATGCACAGCTGGAGAACGTCCTGCTGGGGTCGCCTGGTTCCTTGGCCTCTGGCCTCTTGTCCCCATAACCTGCATAGTGAGCTGGAAGATCAACAAGCTCACAAACACAAAAGGAGTTTTGTGACGTTCTTGCAGAGCTCACTCTTTCCGGCCAGAGTGATTTATGAAATGAATGTGTCTAGTTTCCTCTGCCGAGCACCTCTTTAGCCTCAGCTCCCTTCCCAATCCCAGCTGGAAGTGCAGATTTTTAAAAGATCCAGAGTCCATGACTATCTCTCCCATTTATTTCACCTTTTTTTCTGCATGGCTCCTTAGACACAAGGACCAAGACAAATAGTACAACACTGAGGGCCTGCTCTCTATCCCTCCCGACCCTGTCTCCCTCTCCATACCTCTGTGTTTTAAGATAGACACAAATTTGACCCTCCCCTCTACATCCCCCCAAATCTCCCACCTATACTCTCACCTGTGTCTTTTCCTTCACTGTGGGAGGAGCCTGGCCTCTACCTCAGCTGGATGTAAGAGGCTGAGAGGGAGAGAAGGGGGAAGTATTTGGAAGCAAAGGGGATGCCTGAAAGCTCAGGCTTGGCTCAGGGTGGGGGGTTGCTGCAGCAGGCTGGCTGTCCCCCTTGGTGATGATGATGGAATGCTGGGTGGAACAGGAGGAAGAGGAGGAGTGTGCGCCTGCCCTGGTCTGGTCCTTAGGAAGGTAATGGACTACAGCGTTCAGGAGCCGGCCCCGGAAGTGTGGGCTGAGAAAGTTGTAAAGGATGGGGTTGATGACACAGTGCAGCATGGAGAAGCAGTCGATGACATCATAGAAGAAGTAGAGCAGGTGGACCAGGTGGCAGTGGAGGGAAATGTGGGTCCCATGCAGTGTGAGCAGCAGCAGGGTCACATGATAGGGCAGCCAGCAAATGACAAAGACGGCCACGTAGGCACACATCAGCAGGCAGTGGCGCCGGCTCTTGGGTTGTTCTGGCTGCCGCAGCCGGCAGGCCGTCAGCACGTTGAAGACTGCGATAAGAGGGAAGGGCAGCAGGAAGCCCAGGATGGTGGTGGACAGGGTCACCGCCAGGGCCCAGGTACTGTACGTTTCAAAAGGTGCCATGAAGAGGCACATGGGCTCAGGGCCCTCCACCAGCTGGATGTGGACCACCTCAGGTAGCGGGATGATGGCCGAGAGGACCCAGATGCCCGCACACATGGCCCGCCGCACTCGGTGCTGGTAATGCTGCCAGGAGGGGGAGGCACTGGTGAGGGTGACATAGCGGTCGACGCTGAGGCACACCAGGAAGAAGATGCTGCTGTACATGTTGACAAAGTAGAAGTAGTGAGTGAAGCGGCAGGAGAAGCTGCCCCAGAGCCAGGTGTAGTCCAGCGTGACCTCCAGCATCCACACGGGCAGAGACAGGACAATGCCCAGGTCCGCGATGGCCATGTTGAGGATGTAGAGGTTCAGCAGCCCCGCCCGGCCTGAGCCGCGCCAGTTGACGCATATCACCAGGAGGTTCTCCACCAGCCCAACCACAAACATGGCCAGGTAGAGGGCAAAGAGGACCACGCGCTTGGTGCTCTCGCTGAGCTCCACATGGCACTCAGACAAAGTGTGGTTGAAGAGGTCAAGCAGCTCGGTCCAGTTGTGGATATCTCCAAGGTCACTGGCAGGCACTGCGGTGACCCCCTCCGAGGGGCCGGGCCCCCAGCTGGGTTTCACTGACATTGGGACCAGCACACACCTATTGGGATGAAAGGAGGGTTGGAAGGGAAAGCAGACCTTGAGAGCCTTGTGTCCTCAAGGTAGAGGCCAGAGGGAGTCGGGGGCTTTGGGGAAAGATTCTGGGGCTGATGAGGCAAGAAAGGGAAGTTTAGCTTTCAAACTGTGAATAAATAATACACAACTTACTTGCTAGCTCTGACCCCAGAGCAGAGATACTTTCTTAAGGGGTTTCAGGTGGAAGAGGCCAGGGCTGTTGGTGTCCACCAACATTTCTTCCCACCCCCAGACAGTTCTCCCTCAACAACCCCCTCAATGCCCCCACACCTGCCATTCCTAGGTGGTCTCCAACCTCCACCTCTCTCCTGGCACTTCATTCCTCAGCCCTTTTGCACAGATCTTCATTGCTCTTTTTCTGTCTCGTTATTTGGACCATGAGTGTGGAACACACACACACACACGCACACCACACACATCTGATTCACCCCTAGGAAAACCTGTGGATCACACGGGAAAGCCAGTTGTCTCCAAGCCCTGATTCCCATCTTCCCTGGGAGAGGGCGACACTCACCTGAATTTCCCTTGGGAGCCCCTCCGTCCTGGAGGGAGGGCCGGCAGGTCCAGGCTGTGGGGAGCTGTGAGGAGGCTGGAGGGCCCTTGACTGTGGGGCTGGCTTCCGTGCAGGCTTCACGGCCGCCCTTCCCATCCGGGAAGTAGCTGTCACTGCTGAGGCTCTGTGGAGAAGGCGGGGGTTTTTCCTGCATTCCCCCAATCCGGTTACAGGGGACGTCCCAGCAAAAGACCTGGTGTGCCAGTGGCAGGGAGGTCATACTGCCAGCATTAAAATCCCAACTCCTCCCTCACTCGCTGAATGAATTTACCTCTTTCCTTAGCCTCAGTGCTCTCCTCTGCAAAGTGGGGTCAACAATATTATCTACTAAAAGGGATGCTGTGAGAATTAAAGGAGCTGTTGAGGGAAGGAAAGTGCTTAGCTCAGGCCGGGCCTGTGGCAAATGCTTCACATATATATGTATTTTCCTCTCCCTAAGTCAACTTGGAATCCCTCTCTCCACTGTCTTTTTTTTTTTTTTTTTTTTTTTTGAGACGGAGTCTGGCTGTGTCGCCCAGGCTGGAGTGCAGTGGTGCTATCTCGGCTCACTGCAAGCTCTGCCTCCCGGGTTCACGCCATTCTCCTGCCTCAGCCTCCCGAGTTGCTGGGACTAGAGGCGCCCGCCACTGCGCCCGGCTACTTTTTTTTGTATTTTTAGTAGAGACGGATTTTCACCGTGTTAGCCAGGATGGTCTCGATCTCCTGACCTTGTGATCCGCCCGTCTCGGCCTCCCAAAGTGCTGGGATTACAGGCTTGAGCCACCGCGCCCAGCCTCCCCTGTCTTAATTCCTACTAGAGTGAAATTGGATGTGGAGGTGTAGGGGAGGGTTAAAATAAATCTGAAAATCAGTTGGGCTTTTAATGACTCTGGCCCAACCCTGCCATTCTCCCCAGCCCCTCACAGGGCTGTGAGCTCCCTGCCTTCATCTTGTGACTGGAGGTGAGAATCTGGGGAGAAAGATAAGATTAAATGGCTGGGCATGGTGGCTCACACCTGCAATTCCAGCACTTTGGGAGGCTGAGGCAGGAGAATCGCTTGAGCCAGGAGGCAGAGGTTTCAGTGAGCTGAGATCAGGCCACTGCAGTCCAGCCTGGGTGACAGAGTTAAAAAAAAAAAAAATTGAATGTGGGGTGTCAAGGGGGCTTTGTCAAAGCTTCAGGGAGATTCCTAAATGGGGAGGGAGAGAGAGAATGGCGCCCTCCCCCTGTGGCTCTATACTTCTCTGCGTGAAGGGTGTGGTGGGTGGCTGGCAGGGAATGAGCAGGGGATGGGGTGTGGGGGAGGGAGAGCAGAGTTGTCTCTCCCTCCAAACTAGCGGGTAAGGGATTCTGAGCTGCATGTTATGGGTGAACATTGTGTGTCAGCAGAGCTTCCTGCCTCTCAGAGGGCTTTCACCTCACTTCATACCGTTTGATTCTGGAGATATCCCTCTGGGGAGGATGGATTTCTTCACCCTCTTTGAGGCCCAGAGAGGTTGTGTGTTATACAAGCCACACTTGGCAGATGGCAGAGCTGCCTAGGCCTGAGCCAAAGGTGTGTCGCCTGGAGGGGATTGAGTATATATTAAGTCGAGGTGAAATTCCCATAGCATAAAATTAACCATTTTAAAATGTGTGATTTAATGGCATTTAGACATGCACATTGTGCAACCAGCACCTCTGTCTAAGTGCTAAACATCTTCATTACCCCCAAAGAAAACCCTGTAACCATTAAGCAATCAATCCTATTCCCCCGCCCCCAACCTTCTGCTACCTGTCCCTATGGATTTACCTTTTCTGGATACTTAATAGAAAGGGAACCATATCATATGTGACCTTCTGTGTCTGTTTTTTTTTTTCACTTAGCATGTTTTCAAGGTTCATTCACATTGGAACATGCATCCGTACTTCATTTCCTTTCATGGCTGAGTAATATTCCCTTATGTATGTGTGTATATATATACACACACACACCACATTTTATGCACTCAAAGAGAATATTTTTTAAAAGTTTGCTAATTGATTCTTTTATTATGGTAAAATATACATAAGATTTACCATGTTAACCATTTTTAGGTGTACAGTTCAGTGGCACTAAGTGCATTTACACTGCTGTGCAACCATCAGTGCCATTTATCTCCATTAAAGGGGATATTTTTAATTTTGCAGTTTTCTTAAACCTTCCACTTACATATCAGATCGCTCTGAGATCACAAAATCTATCATGGCCGGTGCAGTGGCTCACACCAGTAATCCCAGCATTTTGGGAGGCCGAGATGGGAAGACTGCTTGAGCCCAGGAGTTTGAGACCAGCCTGGGCAACAAGACGAGACCCCCATCTCTACAAAAAAATAAAATAATTAGCCAGTTATGGTGATGCAGTCTGTACTTGGGAGGCTGAGGTGGGAGGATCACTTGAGACTAGGAATTCAAGGCTGCAGTGAGCCATAATCACACCGCTGCACTGAAGCCTGGGCAAGAGAGCTAGATCCCATCTCTTAAAAAAAACAAAACAAACAACAACAACAACAAAAAATCATGGGCTAGGCTAGGTGGCTCATGCTTGTAATCCTAGCACTTTGGGAGGCTGAAGTGGGCGGATCACCTGAGGTCAGGAATTCGAGACCAACCTGGCCAACATAGTGAAACTTTGTCTCTACTAAAAATGCAAAAATTAGCCAGGCTTGGTGGTGCATGCCTGTAATCCTAGCTACAGAGTAGGCTGAGATGGGAGAATCTCTTGAACCCAGGAGGCAGAGGTTGCAGTGAGCTGAGATCACGCCACTGCACTCCATCCTGGGCCATGGAGTGAGACTCTGTCTCAATAAAACAAAACAAAACAAAAACAAACCATCATGATGAACCACGACAGTGTAAAATGTTGTTTACTTCAATTTTTCAGTTAGTTTTGCTCTCATTTTCTCTCTAGGATCTTAGTTTCTATCCCATTGATATTTTTCTTCAGTAAGGAGCCTTCTGAGAACTTCCCCTTCCCACTACATGCTTTTGACCCATGCAAATGAAGCCTATCCTAGACCAAGCACCCTCCAAGGAAGACCCTGGTCTGGACTTGGTCCTCTCCAGATGGCCACATCTGTGACCATTTATGTTCCTCACAAGACTGCCCTTTAATGGCTCCTATCTCCTGGGTCTCTGAATTGTCCTTCCCACATGGAGACATCCCCCGTGCAGCCTCACCTCTACCTGCTCCCTGCTCCCACCTACTCCTGTCGCCCAATGTGTATTTGTAGAAAGAGGAAGTGATGGTGGTTCCTTCTGGCAGAAGGGAAAGCTCCTCCCTCAGGAATAAATAAGTGATAGCTCTGCAGTTTTCATGTGGGGCTTTTTTAGGGGGTGGGGGTGCAGCTGGAAAGAGAGAGACTAAGAGGAAGAGAAAGAGGGAGGAGCAGGAGGCCAGGCTCCTCGCCAACCTGGGCAAAAGGAGCCGGCCAGCAGCTTTGCCCTATGCAGCAGGAACAGCAGCAGTGAAACAATTCCTGGAAATTTACTCTTTCTCCTCCCCGCCCCACTTTTTTTCCCCAAAAAAGTGTAGACAAGACTTTGTGATCAACAATCAGAAAGGAAGGAAGGTACCAGGGAGGAGGTATTGAGAGGCAGAGATAAAGACAGACGACTTCCCAGAGTCGGGTCGGGAAAAGGGCTGTGCCTGGACCCTGGCAGAAGGGATGAGGCAGGCTGTTCCAGGGATCAACCCACGTGTCTGACTTACCGGTGGAGGCAGGTGCCTTGTGGACAGGTTAAGGCTGAGGCATTTGGCAGTGATTGCACTCGTGTCCACAGTGTGAACTTCCAGAAGGCTACTGAGTCAGGAAGCCAAGTCTAGTCGTGGAGGTTGCTCTGCCCTCCTGCCACAGCTTCCCCAAGCTAGAGAGGCATCTGGTTTGCCCAGCAGTACCAGATTGATTAGGAGCTTTCTAGTCTCCTCAAAGCCTGTGCCCCACTCCCCTGTCCTTGGCTCTCTCTGCTCAGTTTTTCCCTGTTCACCGGGTCTTTACAAGACACTGTGGAGATAACACCAGTTTTTGAATCAGACCTGTTTTTGACACTTTTTTCCACCACTTGGTAGCTGTGTGATCTTGGGCAGGTCACTTAACCTTTCCGAATCTCAGTTTATTTTCTTTTGTTTTTGTTTTTGTTTTTTTTAAAATATTTATTTGTACAGATTGATGTGGTGCATGTGCAGTTTTGTTACATGTATGGGTTATCCATCACAAGAATAACATGCATGGTACCCATCGACTAGTTTCTCATCATCCACCCACCTCCTATTCCCTCTTCCTTCCAAGTTTCCACTGTTTACCATTTCACTCTCCACATCCATGTGTACACATCTTTTAGCACTCACATATAAGTGAGAACATGCAATATTTGATTTTCTATGCCTCGTTTGTTTTACTTAAAATAATGATCTCCAGTTCTATCCACATTGCTGCAAAAGACACAATTTCATTCTTTTTAATGGCCAAATAGTATTCCATTGTGTATATATACCACATTTTCTTTATCCTTTTATTCATTGATGGACGCTTAGGTTGATTCCATGTCTTTGCTATTGTGAATAGTGCTGTGATAAACATACTAGTGCAGGTGTCTTTTTAATATACTGATTTCTTTCCCTTTGAGTAAATACCCAGTAGTGGGATTGCTGGGTTGAATGGCAGTTCTACTTTTAGTTTTTTGAAAAATCTGCATACTGTTTTCCATAGAAGTTGTACTAGTTCACATTCCCACCAGCAATGTCTAAGAGTTCTCTTTGCTCCACATCCTTGCCAACATCTGTTTTTTTTTAAATCTTTTTAATAGTAGCCATTCTGACTGAGGTAAGATGATATGGCATTGTGGTTTTTATTTGCATTTCTCTGATGATTGGTGATGTTGAGCATTTTTTCATGTATCTGTTGGCCATTTGTATATCTTCTTTTGAAAAATGTCCATTCGTGTCATTTGCCCACATTTTAGTGGGATTATTTGTGGGTTTTTTTTTTTTCTTGCTCGAGTTCTTTGTATATTCTGGATATGTCCCCTGTCAGATGAGTAGTTTACAAATATTTTCTCCAATTCTGCGGGTTGTTCATTCTGTTGCTTATTTCTTTTGTTGTGCAGAGCTTTTTAGTTTAAGTCCCATTTGTTTGTTTTTGTTTTTGTTGCCTGTGCTTCTGAGATCTTAGTCATAAATTCTTTGCCTAGTCCAATGTCCAGGAGACTTTTCCTTATATTAGATACTAGATTTTTACCCCAATACTAGATTTTCTTCTAATATTTTAATAATAGTTTTGGGTCTTATATGTAAGTCTTTAATCCATCTTGAGTTGAATTTTGTGTCTGGTGAGAGATAGGAGTTTAATGTCAGTTTCTTAATATATAAGGTGAGGATAATGATGCTTCCCTTACAGGTTATAATATGGGATACATGAGATAATATATACAAGCATGCCCTTTTTCCACTTGTTGGGGATAAGGAAAAAGGAATCTCCTCTTGTGGAATTGACATTGAGAGACCTCTCTAGTCCTATTACCACCAGCCATTTTTTCCTCTCTGAATTAGATCAACATGAGCCAGGTCTTTTATTTGTCTGTCTTGGGTTGTGTTTTTTACATAGAAGGGTGGGAACATTCCCAGATGTCACTATGAATTACCACAGAGAGATGTAGTAATAATAACAGCTAATGTTTATTGAATACGCACCATTGGCCAGATGCAGTTGTAAGGGGCTTTATCCATATCACCTCATTTAATCCTCATAACAACTTCGCGGAATGAGTACTACCATCGACAAGGAAACCAAAGCACAGAAACTTTAAATAACTTGCCCCAGTCACACAGCTAGTAGTTCAATAAGCCCATATTACAAGGATTCTTGAGCTGGATTCCATGCAGCTAATGGTTTTAGGTGTGAACTCTATGAAAAGTATATGCAGGTTTTTGATTGTTGTGTTACGTGCATTTTTGTGGGGGCTTATAACCTTCCTTAGATTCTCGACGGGGCCCACGATGTCCAAAAGCTTAAAAAAAAAAAAAGACCCGTGGAGAGCTTCTCCTAGACTGGGGTCAGGATAAAAAAAGCAATGTTGGGTATCCACTTCTGTGGAGCTGACTCAGCCCTAGGAATTCTAGGAAATTTCTTGCGTGAGGAAGGAGGTGTCTCCATGAAGGCTGAGGGATTTGTAGGATGATCTCAGAGGGATTTGAGAAGGGGAAAGTGAATGTCTTTGCTTCCCACCCCCTATCTTTCACTAGATGAAGGACAACTGTTTCCTCTGTGATTTCCCAAGTGTGAGAAGGGAGAGGGTGTGACATTAGTCTAAGGAAGAGGAAGACTGATAAAAGACTGGAAGGGACCCAGATATTATTAATATCCCTCTGCTGCCTACAGCATCGGCAACCTCCCCGCATGCCTCCACCCTTCCCCGCTCCTTCGGTCTCCTATCTCTCCCAGCTTCTGTTTCTCCCTCACTCTCCCACCTCCTGATCTGCACCCCTCCCCCAGCCTCTCTGTAGATATGGTAAGTCTCTTGTTGATTCCAGATTTCTTCCGTTTCTGTTAACTTTTGTTGAGCACCTAATGTATGCTGGTCAGAAATTCTCCAGTGCTTCCCAAGACCCAATCTTTCTAAGTTTTCAACATTTTAATAAAGGCATATGGATTCTTCAACTCCCTGAAATTGGAGTTGGGAGGACTTGACAAAGTCATCGGGATTCTCCTCCCTCGTTATAAAGATGAGAAAAATGGAGGCTTTAGGAAATCTCATAGTGTCGCAAGATGTAAGAAATAGTGATGAAAATGGAAAGCGAAGCCAGATGTTGCAGTGTCAGCTACCTCAACATTCATTATCTCTGCTAGAAGCTAGCGCTGCCAGGGGCTGGAAATGAAAAAATGACAGGACTCAGTCTCGGAGCCCCTGCGAGTCTGTCAAACCTCTAGTATGCAGCACACTCAAGGCACCATCCATATTGCTTAATTAACACGAATCCAGTCTCTTACCAGCCAGCAGTCTTGCTGTTTCCCTCCTTCTTGGAGGATTCGTGCAGGGAGATATGGGGGCGCCCTGATGCTGGAGAGCGTGACCATTGGTATGAGCTGAAGAGCTTTGGCCAATCCCAGGCCGATGCACGCGTCGTGACTGCAGGGCTAGAGAAGAACCACCAGGGGGCGCGCGGCTCTTTGCTAGCCTCTGGTTTCTGCAGGAAACCTCTCCTTCCCCCTCCCAGTCCATCTCCACTTCTTCTTTCAATTAGGGGACAGAAATTGGGCAAACATGGACAGTGGGAGAGACGCCCAGTGCAAAGAAACCCTGGATTATTCTGTCCCACCCCTACTTCCTCAGCTCCTTGCCCCTCTACATCCTGCCCACCAGTTATGAAATAGTTTCCTCGACCTCACCTGGAGGGACCTTCCTTGGACAGCAGTGAGGTACAGTCTGTACCCCTTTCTGTAGTCTCCTCAGGAGAAGATCCCTCCTGTCCATCAACACCTTGATACAAACTAAAGTAATACCTTTCCAGTTACTAGGGTTCATATCCTTCCCTGCTTGGGCAAGGTTTTGAACACACCATCCTCACTGTCCTTGTCCAAATGAGCAATGTTTTTAGCCTCTCAGTGTCTGAGGGGTCCAGATCCTGGATGTGGGCTCTGACAGGGGAGGGCGGAGGACAGTGGAGCCAGCACCCAGGGCATATTAGGAGGTGAGCGGGTGAGCCCTGTGACACCTGTGTAAGTAATTTCATTCCCCCTCCCAGCAGCCCTGGATGCTTCCTTCCTGTGGGTTCCAAGGCTCCATTCCCTTCTTTCCCCTTTCTTTACCTGTAAGGTTGGACTCCCCTGTGGATCTTCCACTTCTTTCTGCCCCAGAAAACTACTGTAGCAGGAGGGGACCTGCTCCTGTCCACTCTTTTGCCTTCTCCTTCTCATCCTAGAGAGCCTGATCGTGCCCCACTTTTCTGGGGAGTGATTGATTCTACATGCTGAGTGGGATGAGGAAACTCAGGCTCAGAGCAGGATTTCCACCGAATGTGCCTGCAAACCAGTAACTTCCCAGTAAAGTCTGTTCTGGGTGACCATGGTTCAGGAGTGCTGGTATACAGTGTGTGTTAGGCCATTCTTGTGTTGCTATAATAAATACCTGAGACTGGGTAATTTATAAAGAAAACAGGTTTAATTGGCTCATGGTTCTGCAGGCTGTACAAGCATGCATCTGCTTGGCTCCTGGTGAGGCATCAGGAAGCTTACAACCACGGCAGAAGGTCAAGCGGGAACTGATTTGTCATATAGTGAGTGGGACCAAGAGAGAGAAAGCTGGGGAGATGCCACACTTTTAAACAACCAGATCTCATGACAACTCATTCCAGTGTCTCCAGGACAGCATCAAGCTGTGAGGGATCCACTACCATGACCCAACACCTTCCACCAGCCCCTGCCTCTAATATTGGGGACCACATTTCAATATGCAATTTTGGTGGCACAGATATCCAAACCATTTCACAAGATATGTAGAGACAAGTTCTGACCCTTGTTTGTAGATCAGAGTGGTGTGTGTCGTGGTGTGTGTGTGTGTGGGCATCTGTGTGGATACTTGTGTGTACACCTGAGTAGGCACAGCAAGGCAGAGAGGCATTGATGGACTAGGGAAACATTGCTGAGTAGTGATAACTACTCACTGGGCAGGACTTGGGATTTGCAATTGTATGCATGAGTGCCTGCAAAGGCAGTTGAAAGAGCAGAGAGATGAAGCCAGGGTAAAAGATGGTGCAGAAAGACAGTGATCAGGGAGGAAAATGAGGACTTTCTGCTAAAATGCCTGAGGGCCTCCCTGCCTACCGCAGCCCTCTGTGTTCTTAAATCCTCCTGTCTGAACAGAGGCCAGACTCTCATTTCACCCCAGCCCGTCTGGGTCTGCCCTCTGCAAAGTCACTTCTGCACTGGTACAGGGAGAGGCAGGTGGTGAGTCACCTGAGAGACAAGTACGTGTTCATCATGAGCTGTAACTCACGCTTCAGGAACCTGCTGGCCAGACAGCTGGATGCACAAGGCTTGTGGGAGCTGCGTGTAGGACAGAGAAGGGGGCCAAGCAGCTAAGGGCCAGACTTCAGACAGGCTGGAGATGGTGACCATGGACATCACCAAGACAGAGAGCATTGCTGCAGCTGCCCAGTGGGCGAAGGAGCTTGTGGGGGACAGAGGTACCACCTCAATCCCTCCTCATGCCTGTTTGTTTCTCTTCTCTGTGTGTCACTAGGGGAGACCTAGTGTCTGCTAACTGGGAACATTCCCAAGACTTTTATTTTCAGGGGCTTGAGCTTTCCATTTTCCAGAGCAGAAGTCCTAGAGTGGCCGTGGCTGGGCCCAGGGTTAGAGGAGTCCAGCCTGTGGTTAGAGCCCAGTCTCTGGAGAATGTGGGGTCCTGACAGTTGGCATGAGACCATCGGGGATGGAACCGGGCAGGATCCAGGCTTCTGATCTCAGCATTCTCTTACTGGTTCCTTCACACTTGTCCCTGTTGAGGGCTTTAAGATGATCCCCACTTGACTCACCAGGACACTGGGGCTTGTAGAGCTGAAGGGACTTCACATCAAACACCGAGTGATGAATCCTGTTCCTTTTGGGGAAAGGGAGATCATTGATTGCTTTGTTCTGATTGTAAATGGAAAACATGGAGAAATTATAGAAGAGGATAAGATTGGATAGATAGGACAGTAAGAGAGGATTTCTCATTGGAGAAATGATAGAAGAGGATGGGAGTGAAATGACATTCACCCTAATCCCAGCCTCCAGGGTTAATCTCCCTCTACTTTACACATTCTGGGGTCAGCATTTTCATCATCAAATTTCTTCCACAACATAACAATCAAGGTCTCCATATTCCAGCATGTGGAGAGACCATAATTTGTTAAAGGGATTCTATATCGTTGAATGCCGAAGTTTGTTACCCACTTTTCCTGGCATAAGTAACATCTGAGTAATGATTCTCTACCAAGGTTTGTTGACAGACTTAGCAGTGCTATTCAAGAAAAGTAAAACTATTGAATCAAAGAATCCTCATTCCTTCAAGTCCAGGAAAGGTTTCTGAGTGGGGGAAGGGCTACCGTTGCAGGCCTTATTGTTTTTCTAATATTCCTAGGATCAATCTCTGTCTCCCGTATCCCCCAGTCCTCACCCACACACACCCCTGCCCCTGCCAGCCTGGAGTCTGTAGCTCTGTAGCTCCAACTGCTCCAGATCTTTCATGCTATTAGTTTGCTCCCCTGTGTCTTCTGTAGAATCTTCCCCAAAACTTGCTGGGCCCTATGGGGATAGGGCAGAGGTGGCCTTGTGGGATCATGGGAAGAAAGAGTGGTACTTCCTGGGGCAGAGAGTACAGTCTGGACACCTGTGTGGCATAAGACCCGCTTCCCTCCTCCCCTGTATGCTCTGGCCATTCAGTCCACAGTGAGCTTTGGGATTCCCAGGTACACAGGGTGACCTTTTCTTGCAGGACAGATATTGCCTTGGCATTATTGCAGGTTGTAGCACAGCTTGTCCTCTGATGGCCAGTGCAGGCCTGTTCTCTAACTTCCCCTAGTCTTAGTGTTTAAGTGTCTCTCTCCTAACCAGGATACAGAAAGTAATTACTCATGCGTTTTTCTTATTCTTTCCTTTCCTTTTTCTTGTCTCTTCTGTCCTTTCCCCTTGGTTTCTCTGTCTTACCCCATTCCTGTCTTCCTATTTCCTGCCTCTATCTCTCTCCCCTGGAGAGATATTTGTTTGGCCCTCATTCTGTTTTGTCAAGTTCTGTCCATGCACTTCACAGCGTTGGCTTTACTGCATGCTGGGTGCCAGGCACTAGGAGCAGAGATGGGAAGGACCACCCCTCACCCCCAATACGTTGAAATGGGTGCAAACCTTGAAACTCTGAAGCCACCCCATTCTTATTTCCTCTCTTCCACTCCTTTCCCTTATTCCATGTAGCACATTTGTTGACTCAATAAATACATTGAACTGGAAAATGAACTTGCACCCTAACTGTGTCCAACTGCATAAACACAACAGTGATGCTCTCATCTTCCTACCATCCCAGGACTCTGGGGCCTGGTGAATAACGTTGGCATCTGCCTGGTCTCCAGCTGCAATGAGTGGTTGATGGAACAGGACTTTTTGACCATACTGTTGGGGGTGATTGATGTGACTCTGAGCCTGCTGCCCTAATGAGGAAGGTCAGGGGCTGTGTGATCAATCTCTCCAGTATCGCGGGGCAGGTTTCACTTTTTGGTGGAGGCTACTGCATCTCCAAGTACAGTGTGGAGGCCTTCTCCGACTCCCTCTGGTACTGGCCTGGGACAGGGCCCTCCCTCGTCCTCCTGCACCTGTTCTTCTGTGGGAGCCCTTTGCGGTAGTTTTATGTAATCATAGCCTTAGAGGCCCCTTATCGAGATGCCCCTCTCTCATTCTGTGTGTCCTGTTGCCCTTATGGATTTAGCCAGTCACTTCTTGGGAACAGCTTCTGCATGTTCTGGGGAGGGAGGGGCCCCAGACCACATGGTTCCTGAACTCACCTTTGACCCTATTGAGTGGGCCTCATAGGCAGAAAATGTTTGAAACAGACTGGAACTGGCATATTTGGCTCCAGAGCCCAGGATGAAGCCACTGTGACATGCAGTTGCAGGGAGCCTAGGAGACATGGGGTGAGCATCTTAGTCCATACAACAGACTCTTTAGGCCCTTGGTTGAGTGCCCAATATACTCAGCCCAGGACAACAACAAGATTTTGGCCCTGACTGAAAAGCTCTGACACCTGAGAGAGGAGCAAGAGAGCTAGAAGGTTGGTTACCAATTCTCATAGGGGTTGTGACCCAGTCAGCCCTGCTGGCCATGGCAGCCACCTGAGTTGGGGAAGTTCCTGGAGATGGGGTCTGAGCTGGAGATTGAGGATTCCCCACCTGGCAGCCTTGAACAGAAATGGGGGAATGACTTTTGTCTTCAGCCTAGGCCCAGGGAGAGCCTCAGCCATCTGCCTGTGCTGTGGGGTCCTCATGGGGTGAAGCACAGGGCCAGGCCTTGGGGAAGGCTGGGCAGGTGGGTGCATGTGGGCTGGTGGAGGCCCTGGGCAGGAGCTGTGCTTCATGCTGTTGGCAGTGGAACCCCCCCAAAAAAGGATTTGCTCAGGAGAGCTCCTTGGTCTAGTTGACTTCTAGACACCCAGTGACTGCAGGGAGCCCAGTGGCTGTGAGTGTGGGGAGTCAGACTAAAGGCAGAGGGATGCTCCACAGAGGACAGCTGCCATCACCCAGCTCAGAGGCCAGGGAGATTCCTGGGGCAGGAGAAGAAGGGAGGGGACTGAGGACTGCAGAGGAGGTGGAATATGGGAATTCTGGTAATCCACTGGATGTGAGGGGCATAGGAAGTGATAGCACTGAGGTGCTGCCTTGCTCTTGAATTGATAGGATTTAGGGCTAGTAAGCTTTGGTATGTGAAATGTGGAAACCCCAGAGAGAGGCAAGGCCACCATCATAACTTTCATCTGCTATCTGCGGCCCTTCCCAACTCTCCAAGCTTTCTAGCCTCTTCCACTGCTGTTGCATGCTGGATTTGTATTGGGTTTCTTTGTTTTTTGTATTTTGCCTCCTAAGATTTCTGAAGTCCTTGCCCTTCTGCATGTCTGCCATGCAGGAGGGAGCTCTCCCACTTTGGAGTGAAGGTGGCTGTGATTGAACCTGGTCACTTCAAGACCAGTATGGCCAGCTCTGAGAGGCATTTACAGAACCTCAAGGAGCTGTCGGACTAGGCCAGCCCCGAGGTCAAGGAGATCTTATAGGGAGAAGTTTCTGACATCCTGTGAGTAAGCTGTGGACAGTGGGGAGATAAAGAAATCCTTGTCTAGAAGTCTAGGTCCATCACTAGTGCCTCCAACAGTGTGAGAGTCTGTCCTCCAGACTCTACCTCCCCAACAAAGTGAGGACATTTAGTCCATTTAGCCATGTGGTCAACTGGTCACCTAAAAGAAGAATCCAAGCTCCTATAATTGAAACCACTGGCTCATCTGAACCTCTCATTATTTTGAAGAGGAAACTAAAGCCAGAGAGGTTAGACACCTGTGGACTCATGGGCAGCTGGGTTTAGAGATAGCTTATTTTCATGTTCTTAGGCTGTTAATAGAGACCTTCAATTTATGCAGCCCAGATATCTTAGGAAGAGAGGCCAAGGGGGCTTAGTGTGGAACAGGTTTTGCTGGAGTGAGGGTTGGGGCACTCCCTGGGGAATATGGATGGATTAGATTTGAGGCATATCATTGAGGGGCCTAGGGATTCTTAGACACTCTCCTCCCAATTCAGAGCTCTAAGTGGGAGGGGAAGGATGTGCTAGTACATTAAGGATCTTTTCTCATTTTGAACAGACCTCAAAAAAGCACATAGGAGCCTTTGGTCAAAATGCAGTACAAATCTATCATTGGTGACTGACTGCATGGAGCTGACCATCTGCCACCCCTGCACTTGCTATGCAGCTGGCTGGGATGCCAAGTTTTCTACCTCCCCGTGACCTACATGCCCACCTTCCTGGTGGATGCCATGCTCCGCTAGGTTCTCCAAGGCTGGCCAAGGCCCTGTGAAGCCAAGACTCAGGTGCATGTTTTCATAGATTTGGGGTATGCCATGAGGGGTGATGTATCAGGGAGAGAGAAATAGGTTACAGGGAGGAAGCTCTTAATGTCAGCAGGTCATGGTTCCCGCCTCCTTCATGACCTCCTGGCTCAGATTCTCCTGGGAGATAATTCCATTCTCTGAAGATGTTGGTAGGAAGGTGCCAAGTTATCCAGCTGAGTAACAAGGGACTAAATAGCCCTCCTGGGTTCATTGTCACCTTGGGTGTTCACTTAAGGCTCCAAGCCTCTTGGACCATCCTTGGGCTAACAACTGGGGAGGTTTTGAGCAGTAGAGGGAGCCTTAGACCACTCCATTACCTCCTGCCACCTCCTTGGGCTGTGCATTAATGCTGGACCAGTCTACACCATCCCACGGGGTGGAAATGGCCTGGAGGATGCAAGGGAACCTCTCCTCTGAAGATCCCTATGCACAAGGTGTGGAGATGGGGAGGTGACCATTATGCTGCCCCACAGGCCTCAGGAGTCATCCCAGCAGCAGTGACTAGAAGGTGATGTCCTAGGTAGGGATCTGTATGAGAGAAATAAACCAATGTTCTATTTGTCCTGAAAGCGTGAACTTCCTTAGATTCTTTTGTTCTAGAAAAAGTTGATAGGATCACCCATGTGCAGTGATTTGAATGTTCTTGTGAAGCTACACTTGGATTCCAGACACATGAGATTGCAATCCCTCTCTGAGTCTGGGTTCCCTCCTTTGCTCAGTACCCAGAGTCACTCCAGAAAGCCAGGTCACTGTCAGCCTCTCTAGGACTACAAGTCAGAGGCAAAAAGAGTAAACAGGAATAGGTCCTCTCCTGATATTGGAATTCTCTGCAAGAAAAAGTAGGAGATCCCAAAGGGGAAGTCTGATCTCAGAGGCTAAGAAAGGGGAAAGAAGGGTAATAGGGCTGAGACCTCCCGAACTGCTGAGAGGGAGGAATGGAGTGACTTATATAAGTGGGTATCTGAGTTTATACCCTTTCGTCTCCTGAAGATACCCTTTCTCTAGCTTTGAGTGGCCTTGGAGAGCAGTGACAGGAAGAGGCAAGTGCCTTTAAGGAGTTCAGAGGATGAGAGGCATAGCCTGAGGATGGATTTGAAGAGGGAAGTTGGACTATCCCTGCCCTCTGTCAGCCCTTCCTACCACCAAGGTGAGGGAAAATTGTTTTCTTTCCAGGGTTTCTGGAGTATCTTTGGGTCACAGAAATAGACCTAAGAACAAGCCAGCAAGGAGATGTCAATAAGGCACTGGCAGGCCCCAGGTCCCTCCCTGGGGCAACTGAAGCCTCCTCCCCTCACCTGTGCCCTCTCTGTGACCCTCAGTGATCAGCCCTTACTTTAAAGTCATTTCACTTTCCCTGTGCCATCCCTCAGGTCCCCCACCATATCCCAACACACCCCCTCCTCCAGTGACAGGGAGTGAGAGTCACATCTGGACTATCTTTCTTGTTTTCCCTCCCTTTGTTGAGCCCCTGCTATATGCTGGAGAGGAATTCTCTTGAATTACCTAGTCCTCATCCTCAGTGTCTTCAGTTTTCTGAAGATGTTGCAAGTGTGGACTCAACACAGAAAGCATTAGGAGAAAGGGGTACAGATTCCTGGGCTCAGTACAAATTGTAGTTACAGGGTACCATCTCTGATTTCTCATTTTACTGATTTCAGGTTAAAAGTCCAGGATATGGAGTCTTTAGAGAGCCCTGTGTCATTGAACAAATCATGTTCAGTGTAAAAACAGATAGTGAGGTCAGATGTTGCAGGACCTCTGAATTTAAAACACGTAATGAGGCTGGGTGTGCTGATACCTGTAATCCTAGCACTTTGGTAGGCCAAAGCGGGTGGATCGTCTGAGCTCAGGCATTCAAGACCAGCCTGGGCAACATGGCGAAACATGGACTCTATCAGAAATGTAAAAATTAGCTGGGCATGTTGATGCATGCCTGTGGTTCAGCTACTCAAAAGGTTGAGGTGGGAGGATCACTTGAGTCCAGGAGGCAGAGGTTGCAGTAAGCCAAGATGGCGCCACTGCCCTCTAGCCTGAGTGGCAGAATGAGACTCCGTCTCAAAAACAAACAGAAAAAAAAACCCCAAACAAACAAAAGACATGCAAAGAGGAGAGGATGGAGAAAGATGGTGGAATAGAAGGCTTCACAAATCCTTCTCCAGCCCCAACCCCACACCAGGACAACAAGTTAACATCTACACAGAAAAGAACACTTTCATAAGAACCAACAACCAGGTGAGCACTCATTTTACCTGGTTTTAATTTCATATTGCTAAAAGAGGCACTGAAGAGATAGGAAAAAATAGTCATGAGTCATGGACACTGTCCTTCCCCAACCCCTGGCTGCAGAGGCATGGTGCTGAGAGTGTCTGTAAGTGCTGGAGGAGGGAGAACACCGTAATTGTGAGGCACTGACCTCAGAGTTGTCCTGTTAGAGCAGAGAGGAAAACCAGACCAAACTCAGCTGATGCCTGCCTGGGGAGGGAGCATTTAAACCACCCCTAGCCACCGGGGAATCGCTGATCCCAGCAGTCCTAACTTGAGTGCCCATGAACCTCACCACCAAGGGCTATGATGCTCTGTGTCTCCAAGTAAACTTGAAAGGCAGTCTGGGTCATAAGGACCGCAACTCCTAGGTGAGGCCTAGTGCAGAACTAGGCCCAGAGACAGTGGATTAGGGGGACACATGACATACTGAGACACCTGCTGGGGCAGCCAAGGGAATGTCAGCATCACCCCTCCCCTAACTCCAGTCTGCACAACTTGAGGCTCCAAAGGAGACCCCTTTTTTCCACTTGAGCAGAGGAGAGGGAAGAGTGGGAAGGGTTTTGTCTTGCATCTTGGATACCAGCTCAGCTACAGCAAGATAGGGCAATGATCAGAGTCATGAGGCCCCTATTTGAAGCCCTAGCTCCCATATGAAGGGAACCCATTGCCTTCAAGGAAAGGACCCAATGCTGGCAGCATTCATCACCTGCTATCTGAAGCGACCTTGGGCTCTGAATAACCAGTAATTCCTAGGTACTACATCAAGGGCCTTGGGTGAGCCTCTGAGACTTGATGGCTTCAGGTAAGACTTGGGACATTCCCAGCTATGCTGGCTATGGAGAGAGACTCCTGCTTGAGAAGAGCAGAGGGAAAAGTAAAGGGGACTTTGTCTTACACCTTAGGTGCCAGCAAGGCCATAGTGGGGTAGAGCACCAAGTGGGCTATTGTGTTTCCTGATTCTGGGACTTGACTCTTGGATGACATTTTCAGGACATACCCTGGGCCAGTGGGGAGCCTGCTGAGCTGAAGGGTGAGTTCCAGGCCAGGCAGCATTCACCACAAGCTGACTTAAGAGATGTTGGGCCTTAAGGGAACATCGATGGTTGTCCAGCAGTACTTCTTGTGGCCTAGGGAGGCGGTGGCTGCAGGTTGAGGTTCCTCTGCCTTTGGAAAAGGAAGGGAAGAGTGAGAAGGACTGTGTCTTGTGGTTTGAGTCCCTGCTCATCTGCAGTTTAGTAGAATACCAGGTACACTTCTAAGGTTTTTGACTCTAGTCCCTGACTCCTGCACAACACTTCTGGGCCCATACAGGGTATGGGGTACCTCACTATCCTGAAAGGAAGGACACAGGCCTAACTGACTTTGCTACTTGCTGACCATAGAGCCCTAGGGCCTTGAACAAACATAGGTAGTAGCCAGGGACTGCATACAGCAGGCCTTTGGGGAGACCCAGCACTGTGCTGGCTTCAAGTCTGATGCAATGCAGTCATAGTGGTGGTGACACAGGGGTGCTTGTGTCACTGCATCCCCAGCTTTACATGGCTCAGAACACACAGAGAGGGAGATTCTGTATGTTTGGGAGAAAGTCCAGAAAGAGAATGAGACTCTGTCTGGTATTCCAGAGAATTCTCTCAGATCTTGTCCAAGACTATCAAGGTGGTACCTCTACCAGTCTGCAAGAACCATAGCATTACTAGGTGTGGGGTGTCCCCTAAAGCAGATGCAACTTGAATCACAACACCTAAGTATTTTCAAATATTTGGTAAGCCTTCCCAAGAACGACAGTTACAAATAAGCCCAGACAGTGAAGACTACAATAAATACATAAGTCTTCAATTCCCAGACACTGAAGAACATCTACTAACATCAACACCATGAAGGAAAACTTGACCTCACCAAATGAACTAAATAAGGGACCAGGGACCAATCCTGAGAAACAAATATGTGACCTTTCAGACAAAGAATTCAAAATAGCTGTGTTGAGGAAACTCAAAGAAATTCAAGATAGCACAGAGAAGAAATTTAGAATTCTATCAGATATACTTAACAAAGAGATTGAAATAATTAAAAAGAATCAAGCAGAAATTCTGGAGCTGAAAAAATGCAATTGGCATATTCAAGAATGCAGCAGAGTTCTTTTTTTATTTTTATTTTTTATTTTGCTTTAAGTTCTGCGATACATGTGCAGAACATGCAGGTTTGTTACATAGGTATACACGTGCCATGGTGGTTTGCTGCACACATCAACCCATCATCTAGGTTTTAAGCCCCGCATGCATCAGGTATTGTCCTAATGCTACCCCTCCCCTTGCCCCCAACCCCCTGACAGGCCATGATGTGTGATGTTTCCCTCCCTGTGTCCATGTGTTCTCATTGTTGAACTCTCGCTTATGAGTGAGAATATGTGGTGTTTGGTTTTCTGTTCCTGTGTTAGTTTGCTGAGAATGATGGTTTCCAGGGTCATCCATGTCCCTGCAAAAGACATGAACTCATTCGTTTTTTATGGCTGCATAGTATTCCATGGTGTATATGTGCCATGTTTTCTTTATCCAGTCTATCATTGATGGACATTTGGATTGGTTCCAAGTCTTTGCTATTGTAAATAGTGCAGCAATAAACATATGTGTGCACATGTCTTTGTAGTAGACTGATTTATAATCCTTTGGGTATATACCCAGTAATGGGATTGCAGGGTCAAATGGTATTTTTCATTCCAGATCCTTGAGGAATCGCCACATTGTCTTTTACAATGGTTGAACTGACTGACATTCCCACAAACAGTGTAAAAGCATTCCTATTTCTCCACATCCTCTCCAGCATCTGTTGTTTCCTGACTTTTTAATGATCGCCTTTCTAACTGGCGTGAGATGGTATCTCATTGTGGTTTTGATTTGCATTTCTCTAATGATCAGTGATGATGAGCTGTTTTCATGTGTCTGTTGGCTGCATAAATGTCTTCTTTTGATAAGTGTCTGTTCACATCACAGTTCTTTAACAGCAGAATTGATCAAGCAGAAGAAAGAATTAGTGAGCTTGAAGTCAGGCCAGTTGAAAACATATGGAGGAAATAAAAGAAAAAAAAAACAATGACGCATGCCCTCAGGATCTAGAAAATAAACTTAAAAGGGCAAATCTAAGAGTTATTGGCCTTAATGAGGAGGTAGAAAAAGGGATAGGGGTAGAAAGTTTATTCAAAGGGATAATAACAGAGGACTTCCCAAACCTAGAGAAAGATATTAATATCCAAGTACAAGAAGGTAATGGAACACCAAGCAGATTTAACCCAAAGAAGACTACCTCAAGGCACTTAATAATCAAAATCCTAAAGGTCAAGGGTAAAGAAAGGACCCTAAAAGCAGCAAGAGGAAAGAAATAAATGACATACAATGGAGCTCCAATATGTCTGGCAACAGACTTTCCAGTGGAAACCTTCCAGGCCAGGAGAGAGTGGCCTGATATATTTAAAGTGCTAAAGGAAAAAACTTTTACCGGATAATAGTATATCTGGTGAAAATATCTTTCAAGCATAAAGGAAAAAGAAAGACTTTCCCAGACAAAGAAAAGCTGAGGGATTTCATCAAGACCAGACCTGTTGTACAAGAAATGCTAAAGGGAATACTTCAGTCAGAAAGTAAAGGACATTAATGAGCAATACATAATACCTGAAGGTACAGACCTCACAGGTAATCGTAAGTACATAGAAAAACACAGAATATTGGAACATTGTAACTGTGCTGTGTAAACTACTCTTATCCTAATTAGAAAGACTAAATGATGAACTGATCAAAAATAATAACTACAACAACCTTTTAAGACATAGTACATATGATATAAATAGAAACAATAAAAAGTTGAAAAGTCAGAGAATGAAGTTAAGGTGTTGAGTTTTTATTAATTTTCTTCATGCTTGTTTGTTTATTCAAATAGTGTTAAGTTGTTATCAGGTTAAAATAATATGTTGTAAGATAGCATTTGCAAGCCTCATGGTTACCTCAAACCAAAAAACATACAATGGATACACAACAAGTAAAAAGCAAGAAATTAAATCACATCTCTAGAGAAAATCTTCACTAGAGGAAGACAAGAAGGAAAGAAAGAAGGTAAAGAAGGTCATAAAAAACCCAGAAGACAAATAACAAGATGGTAGGAGTAGGTCCTTACTTACCAATAATGACATTGAATGTAAACTAAACTCTCCAATCATAAAACATAGACTGGCTGAATGGATGAAAAAACAAGAGCCATTGACCTGTTGCCTACAGAGACACACTTCACCTATAAAGACACACATGGACTGAAAATAAGGGATGGAAAAAGATACTTCATACTGATGGAAACCAAAAAGGAGCAAAAGTTTTATCACAGATAAAATAGTTTTCAAAACAAAAACAAGAAGAAAAGGTCTTTCCAAGAAGGTCGCTATATAATGGTAAATGGGGTCAGTTCAGCAAGAGGATATAATAACCACTTTAAATATGTAATATATGCACCCAACACAGGAGTACCCATATATATATAAAGAGAGTATTATTATAGCTAAATAGAGAGATAAACCTCAATGCAATAATAGTTGGAGACTTCTGTACTTCATTTTCAGCATTGGACAGATCTTTCAGACAAAAAAAATCAACAAAGAAACATCAGACTTAATCTTCACAGTAGACCAAGTGAATCTAGTAGATATTTACAGAACATTTCATCCAATGGCTGCAGAATACACATTCATTTACTCAGCACATGGGTCATTCTCAGTGATAGATCACATGTTAGATCATAATACAAATCTTAAAATATTCAAAAAGTTGAAATACTATCAAGCATCTTCTCTGACCACAATAGAATAAAACTAGAAATGACAAGAATTTGGGAAACTAAACAAATACATTAAAAAATTTAAAATATGCTTCTGAATGATCAGTGGGTCAATGAAGAAATTAAGAAAATTGATATTTTTTATTTTTATTTTTATTTTTTATTATACTTTAAGTTCTAGGGTACATGTGCATAACGTGCAGGTTTGTTACATATGTATACATGTGCCATGTTGGTGTGCTACACAGGTTAACTCATCATTTACATTAGGTATATCTCCTAATGCTATCCCTCCCCCTCCCCCCACCCCACGACAGGCCCCGGTGTGTGATGTTCCCCATCCTGTGTCCAAGTGTTCTCATTGTTCAATTCCCACCTATGAGTGAGAACATGTGGTGTTTGGTTTTCTGTCCTTGTGACAGTTTGCTCAGAATGATGGTTTCCAGCTTCATCCATATCTCTACAAAGGACATGAACTCATCCTTTTTTATGGCTGCATAGTATTCCATGGTGTATATGTGCCACATTTTCTTAATCCAGTCTATCATTGATGGACATTTGGGTTGGTTCCTAGTCTTTGCTATTGTGAATAGTGCCACAATAAACATACGTGTGCATATATCTTTACAGCAGCATGATTTATAATCCACTGGGTATATACCCAGTAATGCGATGGCTGGGTCAAATGGTATTTCTGGTTCTAGATCCTTGAGGAATCACCCATTGTCTTCCATAATGGTTGAACTAGTTTACAGTCCCACCAACAGTGTAAAAGTGTTCCTGTTTCTCCACATTCTCTCCAGCACCTGTTGTTTCCTGACTTTTTAATGATTGCCATTCTAACTGGTGTGAGATGGTATCTCACTGTGGTTTTGATTTGCATTTCTCTGATGGCCAGTGATGATGAGCATTTTTTCATATGTCTGTTGGCTGCATAAATGTCTTCTTTTGAGAAGTGTCTGTTCATATCCTTCATCCAGTTTTTGATGGGGTTTTTTGGTTTTTTTTCTTGTAAATTTGTTTAAGTTATTTGCAGATTCTGGATATTAGCCCTTTGTCAGATGGGTAGATTGTAAAAATTTTCTCCCATTCTGTAGGTTGCCTGTTCACTCTGATGGTAGTTTCTTTTGTGTGCAGAAGCTCTTTAGTTTAATTAGATTCCATTTGTCAATTTTGGCTTTTGTTGCCATTGCTTTAGGTGTTTTAGTCATGAAGTCCTTGCCCATGCCTATGTCCTGAATGGTATTGCCTAGATTTTCTTGTAGGATTTTTATGGTTTTAGGTCTAACATTTAAGTCTTTAATCCATCTTGAATTAATTTTTGTATAAGGTGTAAGGAAGGAATCCAGTTTCAGCTTTCTACGTATGGCTAGCCAGTTTTCCCAGCACCATTTACTAAATAGGGAATCCTTTCCCATTTCTTGTTTTTGTCAGGTTTGTCAAAGACCAGATGGTTGTAGATGTGTGGTATTATTTCTGAGGCCTCTGTTCTGTTCCATTGGTCTATATATATCTGTTTTGGTACCAGTACCATGCTGTTTGGGTTACTGTAGGCTTGTAGTATAGTTTGAAGTCAGGTAGCATGATGCCTCCAGCTTTGTTCTTTTTGCTTAGGATTGTCACAGCAATGCAGGCTCTTTTTTTGGTTCCATATGAATGTTAAAGCAGTTTTTTCCAATTCTGTGAAGAAAGTCATTGGTAGCTTGACAATCTATAAATTGGGCAGTATGGCTATTTTCATTATATTGATTTTTCCTATCCATGACCACGGAATGTTCTTCCTTTTGTTTGTGTTCTCTTTTATTTCATGGAGAAGTGGTTTGTAGTTCTCCTTGAAGAGGTCCTTCACATTCCTTGTAAGTTGGATTTCTAGGTATTTTATTCTCTTTGTAACAATTGTCAATGGGAGTTCACTCAAGATTTGGCTCTCTGTCCGTTATTGGTGTATAGTAATGCTTGTGATTTTTGCACACTGATTTTGTATCCTGAGACTTTGCTGAAGTTGCTTATCAGCTTAAGGAGGTTTTGGGCTGACGATGGAGTTTTCTAAATATACAATCATGTCATCTGCAAACAGGGACAATTTGACTTCCTCTTTTCCTAATTGAATACCCTTTATTTTTTTCTCTTGCCTGATTGCCCTGGCCAGAACTTCCAACACTATGTTGAATAGGAGAGGTGAGAGATGGCATCCTGTCTTGTACCAAGTTTTAAAGGGAATGCTTCCAGTTTTTGCCCATTCAGTATGATATAGGCCGTGGATTTGTCATAAATAGCTCTTATTATTTTGAGATACGTTCTGTTGATACCTAGTTTATTGAGAGTTTTTACCATGAAGGGCTGTTGAATTTTATTGAAGGCCTTTTCTCCATCTATTGAGATAATCATGTGGTTTTTGTCATTGGTTCTGTTTATGTGAGGGATTACATTTATTGATTTGCTTATGTTGAACCAGCCTTGCATCCCAGGGATGAAGCCAACTTGGTCGTGCTGGATAAGCTTTTTGACGTGCTGTTGGATTTGGTTTGCCAATATTTTATTGAGGATTTTCACATCAATGTTCATCAGGGATATTGGTCTAAAATTATCTTTTTTTGTTGTGTCTCTGCCAGGGTTTGGTATCAGGATGATGCTGGCCTCATAAAATGAGTTAGGGAGGATTCCCTCTTTTTCTATTGATTGGAATAATTTCAGAAGGAATGGTTCCAGCTCCTCTTTGTACCTCTGGTAGAATTTGGCTGTGAATCCATCTGGTCCTGGACTTTTTTGGTTGATAGGCTATTAATTATCGCCTCTATTTCAGAGCCTGTTATTGGTCTATTTGGAGATTCCATTTCTTCCTGGTTTAGTCTTGGGAGGGTGCATGTGTCCAGCAATTTATTCATTTCTTCTAGATGTTTTAGTTTATTTGCATGGAGTTGTTTATAGTATTCTCTGATGGTAGTTTGTATTTCTGTGGGATTAGTGGTGATATCCCCTTTATCGTTTTTTATTGCATTGATTTGATTCTTCTCTCTTTTCTTTATTAGTCTTGCTAGTGGTCTATCAATTTTGTTCATCTTTTCAAAAAACAAGCTCCTGGATCCATTGACTTTTTGAAGGGTTTTTTTTTTTTTGTCTCTCTATCTCCTTCAGTTCTACTCTTAGTTATTTCTTGCCTTCTGCTAGCTTTTGAATGTGTTTGTTCTTACTTCTCTAGTTCTTTTAATTGTGATGTTAGGGTGTCAATATTAGATCTGTCCTGCTTTTTCTTGTGGACATTTAGTGCTATAAATTTCCCTCTACACACTGCTGTTAATGTGTCCCAGAGATTCTTATACGTTGTATCTTTGTTCTCATTGGTTTCAAAGAACATCTTTATTTCTGCCTTCATTTCATTATTTACCCAGTAGTCATTCAGGAGCAGGTTGTTCAGTTTCCATGTCGTTGTGTGGTTTCGAGTGAGTTTCTTAGTTCTGAGTTCTAATTTGATTTCAATGTTGTCTGAGAGACAGTTTGTTGTGATTTCTGTTCTTTTACATTTGCTGAGGAGTACCTTACTTCCAACTATGTGGTCAATTTTGGAATAAGTGTGATGTCGTGCTGAAAATGTATATTCTGTTGATTTGGGGTAGAGAGTTCTGTAGACATCTATTAGGTTGCCTTGGTGCAGAGCTGAGTTCAAGTCCTGGATATCCTTGTTAACCTTCTCTCTCATTGATCTAATATTGACAGTGGGGTGTTAAAGTCTCCCATTATTATTGGGGAGTCTAATTCTCTTTGTAGGTCTCTAAGGACTTGCTTTATGAATCTGGATGCTCCTGTTTTGGGTGCATGTATATTTAGGATAGGTAGCGCTTCTTGTTGAATTGATCCCTTTACCATTATGTAATTAGCCTTCTTTGTCTCTTTTGATCTTTGTTGGTTTAAAATCTGTTTTATCAGAGAGTAGGATTGCAATCCCTGCTTTTTTTTTCTTTCTATTTGCTTGCTAGATCTTCCTCCATCCCTTTATTTTGAGCCTATGTGTGTCTCTGCATGTCAGATGGGTCTCCTGAATACAGCATACTGATGGGTCTTGACTCTTTATCTAATTTGCCAGTCCATGTCTTTTAATTGGAACATTTTGCCCATTTACATTTAAGGTTAATATTGTTATGTGTGAATTTGATGCTGTCATTATGATGTTAGCTGGTTATTTTGCCCATTAGTTGATGCAGTTTTTTCGTAGCATCGATGGTCTTTACAATTTGGCATGTTTTTGCAGTGGCTGGTACAGGTTGTGTCTTTCCATATTTAGTGCTTCCTTCAGGAGTTCTTGTAAGGCAAGCCTGGTTGTGACAAAATCTCTCAGCATTAGTTTGTCTGTAAAGGATTTTATTTCTCCTTCACTTATGAAGCTTACTTTGGGTGGATATGAAATTCTGGGTTGAAAATTCTTTTCTTTACAAATGTTGAATATTGGTCCCCACTCTTTTCTGGCTTGTAGAGTTTCTGCTGAGAGATCCACTCTTAGTCTGATGGGCTTCCCTTTGTGGGTAACCCCACCTTTCTCTGTGGCTGCCCTTAACATTTTTTTCCTTCATTTCAACTTTGGTGAATAAGACAATTATGTGTCTTCGGGTTCCTCTTCTTGAGGAGTATCTTTGTGGTGTTCTGTGTATTTCCCGAATTTGGATGTTGGCCTGCCTTGCTAGATTTGGGAAATTCTCCTGGATAATACCTGAAGAGTGTTTTCCAACTTGGTTTCATTCTCCCTGTCACTTTCAGGTACACCAATCAATGTAGGTTTTGTCTTTTCACATAGTTCCATATTTTTTGGAGGCTTTGGGATCACTGATATTCTTTCTTCCACTTGATCAAATCAGCTATTGAAGCTTGTGCATGCATCACGTAGTTCTCATGCCATGGTTTTCAGATCCATCAGGTCATTTAAGGACTTATCTACACTGTTTATTCTAGTTAGCCATTCGTCTAGTCTTTTTTGAAGATTGTTAGCTTCCTTGTCATCAGTTCCAATGTCCTCTTTCAGCTCAGAGAAGTTTGTTACTACTGACCTTCCGAAGCCTACTTCTGCCAACTCATCAAAGTCATTCTCCATCCAGCTTTGTTCCATTGCTGGTGAGGAGCTGCAATCCTTTGGAGGAGAAGAGGCACTCTGGTTTTTAGAATTTTCAGCTTTTCTACTCTAGTTTCTCCCTATCTTTGTGGTTTTATCTCCCTTTGGTCTTTGATGTTGGTGACCTACAGATGGGGTTTTGGTGTGGATGCCCTTTTTGTTGATGTTGATGCTGTTCCTTTCTGTTTGTTAGTTTTCCTTCTAACAGATCCCTCAGCTGCAGGTCTTTGGAGTTTGATGAAGGTCCACTCCAGACCCTCTTTTCCTGGGTATCACCAGCGGAGGCTGCAGAATAGAAAATATTGCAGAACGGCAAATGTTGCTGCCTGATCCACCTCTGGAAGCTTTGTCTCAGAGGGGCACCCAGCTGTGTGAGGTGTCAGTCGGCCCCTACTGGGAGGTTTCTCCCAGTTAGGCTACTTGGGGGTCAGGGACCCACTTGAGGAGGCAGTCTGTCCGTTCTCAGATCTCCATGCTGGGAGAACCACTGCTGTCTTCAAAGCTGTCAGACAGGGATGTTTAAGTCTGCAGCAGTTTCTGTTGCATTTTGTTCAGCTATGCCCTGCCCCCAGAGGTGGAGTCTACAGAGGCAGCAGGCCTCCTTAAGCTGTGGTGGGCTCCACCCAGTTCAAGCTTCTTGGCCACTTTGTTTACCTACTCAAGCCTCAGCAATGGGGGATGCCCCTCCCCCAGCCTCACTGCCACCTTGCAATTTGATCTCAGACTGCAGTGCTAGCAGTGAGCAAGGCTCCGTAGGCGTGGGACCCTCTGAGCCAGGCACGGGATATAATCTCCTGGTGTGCCGTTTGCTAAGGCTGTTGGAAAAGCGCAGTGTTAGGGTGGGAGTGTCCCGATTTTCCAGGTACCATCTGTCATGGTTTGCCTGTGCTAGGAAAGGGAATTCCCTGATCTCTTGTGCTTCCCAGGTGAGGCGATGCCCCACTCTGCTCCGTGGGCTGCAGCCACTGTCTGACTGGCCCCATCTTCTGGGTCACTCATGCTGGGAGCTGCAGACTGGTGCTGTTCCTATTTGGCCATCTTGGAAGCAGGAGGAATTGTTCTACCCTTTATATACTTTTTAAAAAGCTCTGCCAATTCTCTCCCATTCATCCAACTCCATAGTCCCTTGTTCCGGGAACCATGGGCAAAACTGCTTTACTGCACTAAAGAGTGAAAACAAATTCTGAGTACTAACTTTCACTCCCCCTCTCCATAATAAATCCTTTAAGAAATTTAAATAAGCAGAATGTCTGCTTTCACTTTGTCCCATTGTTACCCTGGTTCTTCCGAGCGCTCAGTTTTACTGCCAAGCTTCTTTTAGACGTCCTTGGTGTCCTTTGATGATGAATCTTTCGCTTTCACATGCTCTGGTGTTCTTTCACCGGGGTCTTTGTTGCCCCACGTTGGGTGCCAGAAATGTTGGGGTTGCCAGACCCAACACCAGGTCATGGGGGTGACAAAGTGTGATGGAGTCAAAGGATTGAGAAAAGACAGTTTGAAAGAGAGAAGTGGGACTGGGGGACCATCACGATCATGGAGGCTGCGAAGGCTGTCAGACAGGGATGTTTAAGTCTGTAGATGTTTTTGCTGCCTTTTGTTCAGCTATGCCCTGCCCCCAGAGATGGAGTCTATAGAGGCAGCAAGCCTTGTGGCTGTGGTGGGCTCCATGCAGTTCGAGCTTCCTGGCCGCTTTGTTTCCCTACTCAAGCCTCAGCAACAGTGGACAGCCATCCTCCTGCTGGGCTGCTGCCTCACAGATCAATCTCAGACTGCTGTACTAGCAGTGAGCAAGGCTCCATGGGCGTGGGACACGCTGAGCCGGGCATGGGACATGCTGAGCCAGGCATGGGATACAATCTCCTGGTATTCCATTTGCCAGGACAGTTGGAAAAGTACAGTATTTGAGCAGGAGTGTCCCGTTTTTCCAGATACAGTCTGTCACGCCTTCCCTTGGCTAGGCAAGGGAAATCCCCAGACCCCTTACGCTTCCCAGGTGAGGCAATGCCCCACCCTGCTTCAGCTTGCCCTCCATGGGCTGCACCTACTGTCCCAATGAGATGAACCAGGTACCTAGGTGGAAATGCGGAAATCATCCATCTTCTGCATTGATCACGCTGGGAGCTGCAGACTGGAACTCTTCCTATTCGCCCCTCCCCTCCCTGCTTTCTTCACCTCTGAGGTTGGATTCCACCTGTGGGATCCTGCAATCCTTCTGCCCTGAAAAACTATTATAGCAGGAGGGAACCTGTTCCTGCCCACTCTTCATGGACACAGCATGCGTGTAGTGGGTACAGCAAGGCAGAGAGAAATCAGGAGACTAGGGACGCATTGCCAAGTGATAATATCTTCCTACTGGGCAGGACTTGGGGTGTGCAAAGGTGTGCATGAGTACTGCAAAAGCAGTTCGAAGAGCAGAGAGGTGGGGCCAGAATAAATATGTTGTAGAAAGACAGTCATCTGGGAGGAAATGAGGATTCCTAGCCAAAATGCCTGAGGGCTTCCCTGCCTACCACAGCCCTCTGTGTTCTTAAAGCTTCCTGTGTCAACAGAGGCCAGACTCTGGGTTCCCCCACAGCCTGTCCATGTCTGTCCTCTGCAAAGCCATGTGGCTCTACCTGGCAGTTTTCGTGGGCCTGTACCACCTTCTGCATTGGTACCGGGAGAGGCAGGTGCTGAGCCACCTGAGAGAGAAGTATGTGTTCATCACAGGCTGTGACTCTAGTTTCGGGAAACTGCTGGCCAGACAGCTGGACGCACGAGGCTTGCGGGTGCTGGCTGCGTGTCTGACAGAGAAAGGAGCTGAGCAGCTGAGGGGCCAGACTTCAGACAGGCTGGAGACGGTGACCCTGGATGTCACCAAGACAGAGAGTGTTGCTGCAGCCGCCCAGTGGGTGAAGGAACACGTGGGGGAAAGAGGTAACCACCCAGATTTCTCAAGTCTGTCTGTGTCTTCCCGCTGTTTGAAGGGACCACCTCCTGTCTGCTCCCTGGGAAGATTTCTACAGTGTCTTTCCAGGTTGAAGTGACAGTAGCTTTCTAGTACTTCTCACTAATCAGGCTGGCCTGAGCCCCATCTCTTTCCAATCCTTAACCTATCCCGACATTGGAGGTGTATAGTCTTGGGGAGAGTTTGCCCTGATGAGATTTTCTCTCCAGAATTCCTCTCTATCCTCTCCCTCCTGTCTAAGCAGAAGTCATGGATTGTTTGATGCTGAGAGCCTGGGTTAGAGATCTGGAGACTTGCTGGAGCATGGTTGAGAAGGGAGCACGGGGCTGCAAGGGTGCACGGAGGCTGTAGCTGTGCTGGAGCCAGGCTTGTGTTCCCAGCACTTTACCTTGTTCTTGCTAGGGCCTATCAGCATCCGCCAAGAGCTACGACCATCTCCATCTTCAGAGGAGGGTATCAGCATAAAGACTGCTTAAGGAAGGCAGAACTAGTAAGGGGTTACTTTTTCTTTCTTTCTTCTTTTCACTACACTAATTCATCTGTCTTATTACAGAGGAAGAAAGAAACATGGATTTATTTTATGTAACAATAAATGCAGAACATGATTTTTGTAGAAAATACTGAAAAGAATAAAAATGAAAACAAAAGTTTCCCTGAAATTGTCATCCACATGGAATTCCTTTTTACAATTATATATATTTAGGATTTTATATTTTGTTCTTAGTTCTCTGGAGAAGATGAACATTTTCTGACCATAATGACCGTTTTTATAAAATTATATTTAATTATTTAGAGTACTGTATCCTTCCAATAGCCTTACCTATGTAATCCATACTGAGTGGTTGAATATGAAATTCCTTCCTGCTTTTCATCATCATAAATGTCATCTTGGTGGACTTTTATTGGCCAGCATCTCTGTAAGTGTGAGTATTGATTGGATTCTTAAAACTGAGATGTCTGGGTGGAGGAATCTGCATTTGCATCAGGGCAGGGCCTGTTATTGAGCAGGGGATGGATTCATATGCCTAGGCCAACCCTTCCAGATCAACAACTGTCACCCCTGCCCAGACTCAAGGGACCCTGTGCTCATGCCCCCTGGTTCTGGGGGTTGAAAACTCTATTGACTTGAAGTCTTGGGGATTGTGTATTTGCGTCTTCCAGAGAGATTTTCCCAGAGCTGAGTGAACTTGGGACTGATGGAAGGATGAAGAGTGGGCTTCTGATGCAGTAGGCGGAGAGGGTGACATTTTCTGGGGCAGAGGGTGGAGTCTGTGTACTGAGTGGGGTGATGCAACCTCGCCCTCTTCCCAAAGCCTGTGCATTGGAATTCCCCAGTGCTTTCTATAAAAATGTTACTGGATATTGATGCAGGATGTTTCAAGACCAGAGATCAAACACAGGATGTTCTCCAAGTTCCCCCAAGCCTAGGATTTCAGGTCTGTCTTTTTCTGTCTTTCTTCTCTCCCTCACTCTCCCCCTCTCATGTCTCTTATTCCATGAACAGATGGTTGCGGAACACTCACTATATAAGGTGTTAGCATACCTGAAAATGCAGGTGAATGTCTGTAACATCGACAGCATTCATGTTTAACTAACCAAACATTGGTCTTCATGTTTCCAGACATGGACAATAGTTCTTTAACATGATTTCATACAATCCTTACATAGGGGTAATAGCTTATTGTCTTTCAGGCAGTGGACTGGGCCCTGAAGAGTAAATGAAGAAAGAACTGGGTTCTGTGGCTCACCAGCTGCTGAATGTCCAGCCCCCACCCCTGCAGATACTGTGGTGCTTGTTTTACCCTCCTTCCCATCCCACACCTGTCATTCTGCCTTCACTTTATTGGGATGTGAGCTGCATCCTAACTCTGTCCACCTGCACAGGCATAACACAGTGATGCTCTCTCATCTTCCCACTGTCCCAGGACTCTGGGGCCTGGTGAATAATGCTGGCATCTCCTTGCCCATGGCCCCCAATGAGTTGCTGACCAAGCAGGACTTTGTGACCATATTGGACGTGAACTTGTTGGGGGTGATAGACGTGACTCTGAGCCTGCTGCCCTTAGTGAGGAAGGCCAGGGGCCGTGTGGTCAACGTCTCCAGCATCACGGGCCAGGTGTCACTTTTTGGTGGAGGCTATTGCATCTCCAAGTACGGCATGGAAGCCTTCTCCGACTCCCTCAGGTATGGGTCTGGGACGGGGCCCGCCCTAGTCTTCCTGCTCCTGTGTTTGTGGGGAAGTCTTTTCCAGGGAGTTCCTTGAATCCCAGCCTGTAATGCCCTTTCATGAGATCCCTCTCTGTCTTCATGTGCGGCACCCTCATCTTCCGCTTTCTGGATTGGGCTGGCCATTCACTGGGAAGCACCTTCCTGAGTGCTGGGTGGCAGGAGGGGCCTCAGGTCAGAGAGTTTCTTGAATGATACCTCTTCCCTGGATGGATCTCCTGGTCAGAAACTGCCAGAGGCAGAATTGGACCTGGACCTTTGGCTTCTGATCCTGCCAAGAGGAACACAGTACTGAGGTGCCCAAGCCCAGGATGGGGAATACTGTGTATCAATGACTAATCCCAGGGAAGGACCCTAAACACTTCTTCCCATTGCACCTTGGTATTGGAGCCACAAAGGCAGGCCAGGCAGTCAGCACTGGATGGAAGAATGCTTTGCACCCTAGAGAAGGAGCAGAGAAAGATCAGTACAACAGTGTGTGTTGGTCCCCTGGCCAGGGAGGCTTTCCCGGCAGCTGACAATGGGCATGTGGCTTGCTCACACGCCTCTCTTGCTGTAGTAGATGGACCCCGACCCCTCCTACCTGGAATCTGAAATACTTGTAAAGCTGGGGCATGCCTTAGTGCCACAGAGACACACATGCTCATGCAGATGCAGGAGCACTCACTGAGTCAGAAACAGGGAAAGATATTTCCACACCAGGAGATGGGTGCCTGGCTTTGGGGCTCTTCCTCTCTAGGGAGAGAAATGCTTCAAGCACTGAGGCCATTCCTTCGTGGCTCTCTGGAGCCCAAAGACAGCATGCAGAAGATGGTCTTTCCCAGCAGAATTCATGTCCAGAGCCCCTTTGACAATGGGTAGAGCATCTGAGTCCACACAACAGACGCTTTAAGCCCTCGTCTAAGTGGACAAAAATTCGTCCTTAATCAACAACAAGGTTTTGTCTGTGACCTGAAACTTGATACCTGAGAGAGGGACAAGAGATATAGAATCAACTGCCAACGCTTATAAGGTTGGTTACCAAGTCAACCTTGCTGGCCATGGTACCCACCTGAGTTGGGGAGAGTCGTGGAGATTCTGTCTGAGCTGGGGATTGAGAACTCCACCTGGCAGCCTGGTAAGGAAGGCTGTGAAGGGATCCTGGATGAAGGAATGCCATCAGCCCAGGCCCAGGGTGAGCATTAGTGACCTGCATGTACTGCAGAGTCCTCTTGTGGTGAAGGTCAAGGCCAGGCCTGGTGGGGGATGCTGGGCAGGTGGGCATAGGTGGGCTCCTTGATGGCCTGTGGGTCCTGAACAGGAGCTGTGCTTTATGCTGTTGGGAGTGGAACCTCCCAAAAAAGGGATTTGCTCCTTGGTCTAATCAGCTTCTAGACACCCACTGACTGCAGGAAGTCCAGTGGCTGAAAGTGGGGAGCCAGACTGAAGACAGATGTTTCTTAGAGGACAGCTGCCATCACCCAGCTCAGAGGCCAGAGAGATTCCTGGGGCAGGAAGAGGAGGGAGGGGACTGAGGACTGGAGAGGAGGCAAAATGTGGGAATTCTGGTGATCCATTGTATGTGAAGGACATAGGAGGAGACAGCACTAAGGTGCTGCCTTGCTTTGGAATTGGTAGGATTTAGAGCTAGTAAGCTCAGGTATGTGAAATATCGAACCCCCATACAAAGGCAGCACCACCATCATCATTATGACCCCTTGATTGCTGGAAATTAAATATTCCAAGCTTTCTATCTCACCCGTTGTCCTCATATGTTGTGCTGTCATAGTTTTACTTTTATTGTTTGTGTTTTACCTTCCATAACCCCTGAAGTCTTTCCCCTCTGCTTCTCTTTCTTGCAGGAGGGAACTCTCCTACTTTGGGGTGAAGGTGGCTATGATTGAGCCTGGCTATTTCAAGACTGCTTTGACCAGTAAGGAGAGATTCTTAAAGAGCTTCCTGGAGATTTGGGACCAGTCCAGTCCAGAAGTCAAGGAGGTCTGCAGCGAGAAGATTCTTGCAGTCTGTGAGTAAACTGTGGACAGTAGGGAGAGAAGCAAACCCTCGTGTGGAATCCCTGGTCTACCGTTGGTGTCTGAAGGGCATTAGAGTTTGATCTCCAGGCTCTCCCTTCCCCACAAAGTGGAGACCTTTAGCCCCATTTCCATGATGGGTGCTGTGTGGTCAACTGGTCATAAAAGCAAGTGTCCAGGCTTCTCAGAACTTGGGACCAGTGTCTATCTGAACCCATCATTATTGAGGAGCAAAGTGAAGCCAGAAAGGGAAGACATTGGTGACTGATAACAAGCTGGCATGAGAGACAGCTCGTTTTTATGTGTTGAGACTTCTACTGTGGGTGGAGACCATCATTTATGCAGTTCAGATATTCCCGAAGAGAGACAAACATGACTTAGTGTGGAACACTTGTTACTTTCCCATGGATGGGCTCCAACTCAGGGAATTTGGATAAAAGAGACTTGGGGCATTGCTTGACTGGGGGTTGTGGGGTGGCATGAGTTTTTAGACCCTTTCCACTCTAAGTTGAATCCAAAGCAGGAGCGGTTACAGGTGGAAATATAAATGGATCATTTCTCATGTTTAACAGATAAGAAATTTGCTGAACAATTGGAACAGAAGTGCACACAGGATCTCTCCTTGGTGACCAACTGCATGGAGCATGCGCTGATTGCCTGCCACCCCCGCACTCACTACTCAGCCGGCTGGGATGCTAAGCTTCTCTACCTCCCCATGAGCTACATGCCCACCTTCCTGGTGGATGCCATTATCTACTGGGATTCTGCAAGCCCAGCCAAGGCTCTATGAAGCCAAGCCTCGGGTGCATGGTTGCATGGATTTGGGGTGTGCTATGAGGGGTGGTGTATCCTTGGGAGAGAAATAAAGTGGAGGGAGGGAGATGTCAGGTCAGTAGGGCACCGATCTCACCTCCTTCATTACCTCCTGGCCATGATTCTTCTAGGAGATAATTCTGCTCTCTAGAGATGTTGGTAGGAAAGTTCAAGTTATGCAGCTGAGAAGCAGGGACCAAGTAAGGCTCCTGGGTGCATTGTCACCTTGGGTGTCCACTCCAATGTACAAGTCTCTTGTGCCATCCTTAGGCAACAACTGGGGTGGGTGTGAGCAGGTGGAAGGAGCCTCAGCCTATGCCATTACCTCCTGCTTCCTTATCAGGCTGTGTGTTAATTCTGGGCCAGTCTGGGCCACGGGGTGGAAATGGCCTGGGGGACATGAGAGCACCCCTTCGTTGAAGATCCCTGTACATGGGGTGTTGGAACCTGGAGCGCAACCATTATGCAGCCCTTTAGGCCTCAGTAGTCATCCCAGCAGCAGTGGCTGAGAGGTGGTGGTCTCAGTAGGGATCTGTACAGAGGGCAAATAAACAAGTTTTCTATTTATCTGGAAAGCATGGACTTCCTTTGACTCTTTTGATGTTGAAAAGTTGATAGTTTCACCCATGTGCAGTGATTTGAATGTTCTTATGAAGCTCCTCTTGGATACCAGACACACGAGATTGCAATCCCTCTCTGAGCCTGCGTTCCCTCCTTTGCTCAGTACCTAGAATCACTCCATCCAGAAAACCAGGTCACTGTCAGCATCTCTAGGACTATAAGTCAAAGGCAGAAAAGAGCGAGCAGGATTAGATCTCCTCCTAATATTGGAATTCTCTGCTAGAAGGAGAACAAGATCCCAACGGGGAAGTCTGATCTTAGAGGCAAGGAAAGGGGACAGAGGGAAATGGGGATGGGAACCCCCAAGCTGCTGGGAGGGAGGAATGGAGTGACTTACACAAGTGGATATCAGAGTTTTTACACTTTCACTCCTGAAGATGCCCGTTCCCTAGATTTGTATGACCTTGGGGAGCAGTGGCAGGAAGAGGCAGGTGCGTTCCTGAACATCAGGGGATGAGAGGCTGACCTGAGAATGAATTTGAAGAGAGAAGTTGGACTATCCCTGCCCTCTCCCGTCCCTTCTTGCCACCAAGGTGAGGGGCAATTGTTTTCTTTCCAGGAGTTCTGTAGTAGCCTGGGGTCACAGAAACAGACCCAAGGACAAGCCAGCAAGGTGACCTCAACAGCTGTATTGACAGGCAGGCCCCAGATCCCCTCCCTGGGGCAACTGAAGCTTCCTCCCCTCACTTGTGCACTCTCTGTGGCCCTTGGTGCCTGACCCTCACTTTAAAGTCATTGCACTTTCCCTGTGCCATCCCTCAGGCCCCCCACCATGTCCCATCACACCCACTACTCCAGTGACAGGGAGTGAGAGTCACTGCTGGACTCATCTTTCATATTTTCACTACCTTTTTTGAGCCCTGCTGTGTGCCGGACAGAAATTCCCTTGAATGAGCTGGTCCTCATCCTCAGTGTCTTCAGTTTTCTGATGATGTCACAAGTGTGGACTCAACACAGAAAGCATTAGGGGAAGGGGGAACAGATTTTTGAACTCAGCACAAATTGTAGTTGGGAGGTAACTCCCCAGGTTTCTCGTTTTTCTTTCCTCAGGATAAAAATCTAGGATATGGAGCCTTTAAGAAGCCCCATGTTGTTTAACAAACCAGTGTTTATTGTAGAAGCAGAGACTGAGGTCAGATGTTGCTGGGCCACTGAATTCAAAACACGCAATGAGGCCTGGCATGTTGGCTGATGCCTGTAATCCTAGCACTTTTGCAGGCTGAGGTGGATGGATCACCTGAGCTCAGGAGTTAGGGACCAGCCTGGGCAACATGGTGAAACCTGGTCTCTATTAAAAATAAAAAAAAATTAGCTGAGTGTGTTGGTGTATGCCTGTGGTACAGATACCTGAGAGGCTGAGGTAGGTGGATGGCTTGAGCCTGGGAGATGAAGGTTGCAGTGAGCTGAGATGTGCCACTGCACTCCAACCTGGGTGATAGAGTGAGACCCCATCTCAAAAAAACAAAACAAAGCAAAATGAACAAACAAATGAAACACACACAGTGAGAAGTGTGTGGAGATAAATGTTGGAATAGAAGGTTTCACGGATCGTTCTCTCTTCCCCATCTCACACCAGGACACCAAGTTAACAACTATCTCCACATCAAAAAACACCTTCAGAAGAACCAACAGTCAGGTGATAACTCTTTAACCTGGTTTCAACCTCATATTGCTGAAAGAGGTACTGTAAAGGTAGAAAAAAGAGTCGTGAATCAGACACTACGGATCCCCAAACCCTGGCAGTGGAGGCATGGTGCTGAAAGCCTCTCTGGGTGCTGCGGGAGGGAGAACACAGCAATTTTGAGGCACTGAACTCAGTGCTATCCTGTTAGAGCAGAAAGAAAACCCAGACCAAACTCAGCTGATGCCCGTCCATAGAGGGAGCATTTAAACCAGCCCTAGCCACAGGGGAATCACCGATCCTAGCAGTCGTGATTTGAGTGCCTACGAACCTCGATACCAAGGGCTACAATGCTCCATATCCCCCAAGTAAACTTAAATGGCAGTCTAGGCCATAAGAACTGCAACTCATAGGCGAGGTCTAGTGCCACAGGGGAATCTCTGATCACAGCAGACCTGACTTGAGTGCCCGCAAAGCTTGCCACCAAGGACTACAATGCTCTGTGTCTCCAAGTAAACTTGAAAGGCAGTCTAAGCCACAAGGACTGCCCCTCATAGTCTAGGGGTATTGCAGAACTAGGCCCAGAGGCACTGGATTACGGGGTCAGGTGACCTACTGAGACACAAGCTGGGGCGGCCAAGGGGAATGTTGGCATTACCCCTCCCCTAATCCCAGGCTGTACAGCTTGAGATTCCCAAGGAGACCCCATTCTTCCACTTGAGGAGAGGAGAGGGAAGAAGAGTGGGGAGGATTTCATCATGCATCTTGAATACCAGCTCAGCCACAGCAAGATAGGGCAATGATCAGAGTCAGGAGGCCTCCATTTCAATCCCTAGCTCCCATACGGCATTTCTGGATGGACCCTGGGCCAGAAGGCAACCCAGTGCTTTCAAAGAAAGGACCCAGTGCTGGCAGCATTCAACACCTGCCATCTGAAGAGACCTTGGGCCCCAAATAACCAGCATTGATAGCCAGGTACTACATCGAGAGCCTTGGGTGAGCCTCTGAGACTTGCTGGCTTCAGATGAGACTTGGGACATTCCCAGCTGTGGTGGCTATGGAGAGAGACACCTCCTGTTTGAGATAAGTGGAAGGAAAAGTAAAGGAGACTTTGCCTTGCACGTTAGGTGCCAGCACAACCACAGTGGAGTGGAGCACCAAGTGGACTATTGTGGTTTGTGATTCTGGGACTTGACTCTTGGGTGGTATGTTCTGGACCCGCCCTGGGCCAATTGAGAGCCCATAACATGAATGGTGTGTCCCAGGCCAGGCAGCATTCACCACAAGATGACTTAAGAGACTTTAGGCTTTAAGGGAATATAGATGGGAGTCTAGCAGTACTCCATGTGGCCTGGGGTGGTGGTGGCTATGAGGTCAGGCTCCTCTGCCTTTGGACAAGGAAGAGAAGAGTGGGAAGGATTTGTTGGGTGGTGTGAGTGCCAGCTCAGCTGCAATCCAGTAGAATACCAGGTACATTTCTAAGGTTTTTGACTGTAGCCCTTGATTCCTGCACAGCACTTCTGGAACCACACGGAGACTGGGGGACCAGAAGTCCCACTGTGGGACCTCACTGCTCTAACAGAAGGACACAGGCGTAACTATCTTTGCTACCTGCTGATTGTAAATCCCTTGGGCCTTCAGCAAACATAGGCAGTAGCCAGGGACTGGTTACAACAGGCCTTGGGTGAGACCCAGCACTGTGGTGGCTTCAAGTCTGACCCAATGCAGTCATGGTGGTGACACATGGGTGCTTGTGTCACTCCACCCTGAGCTTTCAATATCTCAGAACAAACACACACAGAGTTACTCTGTACATATGGGAGAAAGTAAGGGAAGAGAACAAGGGTCTCTGTGTGATAATCCAGAGAATTCTCTCAGATCTTGTCCCAAACATCAGGGTGGTACCTCTGTGAGGTTCTGCAAGAACCATAATATTACTGGGTGTGGGGTGCCCCCTAGAGCAGATGCAGCTTAGATCACAACACTCATGTCTTTCCAAATATTTGGTAAGCCTTACAAGAAGGATGGCTAACAAATAAGCCCAGAGAGTGAAGACTACAATAAATACATAACTCTTCAATGCCCAGATACCAAAGAACATCTACTAGCATCAACACCATACAGGAAAACACAACCTCTCCAAATGAACTAAATAAGTGACCAGGGACCAATCCTGGAGAAACAGATATGTGACCTCACAGACAGAAAATTTTAAATAGCTGTGTTGAGGAAACTCAAGGAAATTCAAGGTAATGTAGAGAAGAAACCTAGAATTCTATCAGAAAATTCTAACAAAGAGATTGAAATAATTAAAAAGAATCCCCCGGAAATTCTGGAGCTGAAAAATGCAACTAGCATACTCAAGAATGCACCAGAGTCTCTTAACAGCAGAAGTGATAAAGCAGAAGAAAGAATTAGTCAACTTGAAGACAGGCTAGTTGAAAACACATCGAGGAGATAAAAGAAAAAATAATAAAAAACAATGAGGCATGCCTTCGGGATCTAGAAAATAGACTTAAACGGGCAATTCTAAGAGTTATTGGCCTTAATGAGGAGGTAGAGAAAGAGAATAGGGGTAGAAAGTTTATTCAAAGGGATAATAACAGAGGACTTCCCAAACCTAGACAAAGATATCAATATGCAAGTACAGGAAGGTAATAGAACACCAAGCAGATTTAACCCAAAGAAGATAATAATCAAACTCCCAAAGGCCAAGGGTAGAGAAAGGACCCTAAAACAGCAAGAGGAAAGAAATGACTAACATACAATGGAGCCCCAATACATCTGGCAGCAGATTTTCACTGGAAACCTTACAGGCCAGGAGACAGTGGCATAACAATTTAAAGTGCTAAAGAAAAAAGCTTTTACCCTATAATGCTATAATAGTATATGTGGTGAAAATATCGTTCAAGCATAAAGGAGAAAGAAAGACATTCCTGGACAAACAAAAATTGAGGGAGTTCATCAATACCAGACCTGCTGTACAAGAAATGCTAAAGGGAGTACTTTAGTAAGAAAGAAAAGGACATGAATGACCAATACATAGTACCTGAAGGTACAAACCTTACTGGTAATAGCAAGTACACAGAAAAACACAGAATATTATAACATTGTAACTGTGGTGTGTAAACTACTCTTATGCTAAGTAGAAAGAGTAAATGATGAATGAATCACAAAAAGTAACTAAAACAACTTTTCAAGACATAGTCAGTACAATAAGCTATAAACAGGAACAATAAAAAGTTAAAAAGTTGGGGAACAAAGTTAAAGTGTAGAGTTTTTATTAATTTTCTTTGTGCTTGTTTGTTTGCTTATGCAAATAGTGTTAAGTTGTTATCAGGTTAAAATAATGGGTTATAAGATAGTATTTGCAAGCCTCATGGTAACCTCAAGCCAAAGAACACAATGGATACACAAAAAATAAAAAGCAAGAAACTAAGTCATATCTCCAGAGCAGAGTATCTTCACTAGAAAAAGACAAGAAGGAAAGAAAGAAGGGAAAGAAGTTCATAAAACAACCAGAAAACAAATAACAAAATGACAGAAGTCCTTACCCATCAATAACAACATGCAATGTAAATATCCTAAACTGACCAATCGAAAGACATAGACTGGCTGAATGGATGAAAAATCAAGATCCATTGATCTGTTGCCTACAGAAGAAACACTTCACCTATGAAGACAAACATAGACTGAAAATAAAGGGATAGAAAAAGATATTTCTTGCCAATGGAAACCAAAAAGAGCAGGAGTTTTATCTCAGATAAAATAGATTTCAAAGAAGGTCACTATATAATGGTAAAGGGCTCAATTCAGCAAGAGGATAGAAGAATAATTTTAAATATGTAACATATGCACCCAACACAGAAGCACCCAGATATATAAAGGGAATATTATTAGAGCTAAAGAGAGAGATAGGTCCCAATACAATAATAGTTGGAGACTCCAACACTCCACTTTCAGCATTGGACAGAACTTCCAGACAGAAGAATCAACAGGGAAACATCAGAATTAATCTGCACTGTAGGCCAAATGAATCCAATAGATATTTACAGAACATCTCTTCCAATGGCTGCAGAACACACATTCTTTTCCTCAGCACATGGATCATTCTCAAAGATAGACCCCATGTTAGATCACAAAACAAGTCTTAAATCACTGAAAAAATTGAAATAATATCAAGCATCTTCTCTGATCACAATAGAATGAAACTGGAAATAAGAAGAAGAATTTTGGAAACTACACAAATATGTAGAAATTTTAAAATATGCTCCTGAGAGACCAGTGGGTCAATGAAGAAATTAAGAAGAAAATGGAAAAATGTCTAAAAACAAATGATAATAGAAACCCCATATATGAAAACCTATGTGATATAACAAAAGCAGAACTAAGAGGGAAATTTATAGCTATGAGTGCCTACATCAAAAAAAAAAAAAAAAAGAAGAAAAAAAAAGAAAAAAGAAAGGAAAACTTCAAACGAATAACCTAACAATGTATCTTAAAGAACTAGAAAAGCAAGAGCAAACCGAACTCAAAATTAGTAGAAGAAAAGAAATAAAGATCAGAGCAGAAACAAATGAAATTGAAATTTTAAAAACTATAAAAAGGATCAATGAAACAAAAACTTGCTATTTTAAAGTTAAACAAAATTGACAAATCTTTTGTCAGACTAAGCAAAAGTAAAAAAAAAAAAGAAGAATATTCAAATAAATAAAGTCAGAAATGAAAAAGGAGACATTACAACTGGTACTGCAGAAATTCAAAGGATCATTAGTGGCTACTAGGAGCAATTATATGTGAATGAATTGGAAAATCTAGAAGAGACACAAAATTTTGTAGGACACAAAATCAACATACAAAAATCAGTAGTATTTCTATATACCAACAATGAACAACATGAAAAAGAAATTTAAAAAGTAATCCCATTTACAATAGCCACAAATAAAATTGAATACATATGAATTAACTTAATCAAAGAAGTGAAAGATCTCTATAACGAAAACTATAAAACACTGAGGCAAAACATTGAACAGGACACCAAAAAATGGAAAAATAGCCTACATTCATGAATGGGAAGAATCAATACAATATTATTAAAATGGCCATACTACCCAAAGCAATGTACAGATTCAATGAAATCATCATCAAAATACCAACGACATTTTTCACAAACATAGAAAAGCAATCTAGGCTGGTGTTGAGCATCTGTGGCTTTTCCAGGTGCACACTGCAAGCTCTCAGTGGATCTACCATTCTGGGTCTGGAGGATGATGGCCCTCTTCTCACAGCTCTGCTAGGCAGTGCCCCAGCACCCCACATGTCCCTTCCACACTGTCTTAGCAGAAATTCTCCATGAGAGACATGCCTCTGCAGCAAACTTCTGCCTGGACATCCAGGTGTTTGCATACATGCTTTGAAATCTAGCCAGTGGTTCCCAAACCCCAATTCTTGACTTCTGTGCACTGGCAGTCTCAACACCATGGTGAAGCTGCCAAGGCTTGAGGCTTGCACCCTCTGAAACCATGGACAAAGCTCTACATTGGCCCCTTTCAGCCATGGCTGGAGCAACTGGGATGCAGGGCACCAAGTCCCTAGGCTGCATACAGCACAGGGACCCTGGACTTGGCCCATGAGATCACTTTTTCCTCCTAGGCCTCTGGCCTATGATGGGAGGGACTTCCATGAAGACCTCTGACATGCCCTGGAGACATTTTCCCCATTATCTTGGAGATTAATATTTGGCTTCTTTTTCCTTGTGCAAATTTCTGTAGCCAGCTTGGATTTTTCCTCAGAAAATGAGATTTTCTCTTCTATTGCATTGTCAGCCTGCACATTTTCTGAACTTTTATGATCTTTTTGGCTTTTAAAACTGAATGCTGGGGATCCAAGATGGCCAAATAGGAACAGCTCCAGTCCACAGCTCCCAGCATGAGTGAAGCAGAAGAGGTGATTTCCTCATTTCCCACTGAGGTACCGGGTTCATCTCACTGGGGCATGTCAGACAGTGGGTCCAGGACTGTGGGTGCAGCCCACCGAGTGAGAACCAAAGCAGGGCAAGGCATCACCTCACCCGGGAATTGCAAGGGGCCAGGGAATTCCCTTTCCTAGCCAAGGGAAGCCGTGACAGACAGCACTTGGAAAATTGGGTCACTCCCACCCTAATACTGCACTTTTCCAAGGGTTTTAGCAAACGGCACACCAGGAGATTATATCCTTTGCCTGGTTCAGAGGGTTCCACACCCACGGAGCCTCACTCAATGTGGCAGCGAGGTTAGGAGAGGGGCGCCCGCCATTGCTGAGGCTTGAGTAGGTAAACAAAGCAGCCAGCAAGCTCGAACTGGGTGGAGCCCACCACACCTCAAGGAGGGCTGCCTGCCTCTGTAGACTCCACCTCTGGGGGCAGGGCATAGCTGAACAGAAGGATGCAGAAACCTCTGCCGATTTAAATGTCCCTGTCTGACAGCTTTGAAGAGAGTAGTGGTTCTCCCAGTACAGAGTGTGAGATCTGAGAACAGACAGACTGCCTCCTAAAGTGGGTCCCTGACCCCTGAGTAGGGTAACTGGGAGGCACCCCCCAGTAGGGACAGACTGACACCTCACATGGCCGGTTACCCCTTTGAGATGAAGCTTCCAGAGGAACGATCTGTCAGCAACATTTGCTGTTCAGCAATATTTGCTGTTCTGCAGCCTCTGCTGCTGATACCCAGACAAACAGGGTCTGCAGTGGACCTCCAGCAAACTCCAACAGACCTGCAGCTGAGGTTCCTGACTGTTACAAGGAAAACTAACAAACAGAAAGGACATCCATACCAAAACCCCATCTGTACATCACCATCATCAAAGACCAAAGGTAGACAAAACCACAAAGATGGGGGAAAAAACAGAGCAGAAAAGCTGAAAATTCTATAAATCAGAGCATCTCTCCCCCTCCAAAGGAACGCAGCTCCTCACCAGCAATGGAACAAAGCTGGGCGGAGAATGACTTTGATGAGTTGAGAGAAGGCGGCTTCAGATGATCAAACTTCTCCGAGCTAAAGGAGGAAGTTAGAACCCATCGCAAAGAAGTTAAAACCTTGAAAAGAGACTAGACAAATGGTTAACTAGAATAACCAGTGTAGAGAAGTCCTTAAATGACCTGATGGAGCTGAAAACCATGGCACATCAACTATGTGATGAATGCACAAGCTTCAGTAACCAATTCGATCAACTGGAAGAAAGGGTATCAGTGATTGAAGATGAAATGAATGAAATGAAGCAAGAAGAGAAGTGTAGAGAAAAAAGAGTAAAAAGAAACGAACAAAGCCTCCAAGAAATATGGGAGTATGTGAAAAGGCCAAATCTACACCTCATTGGTGTACCTGAAAGTGACGGGCAGAATGGAACCAAATTGGAAAACACTGCAGGATATTGTCCAGGAGAACTTCCCCAACCTAGCAAGGCAGGCCAACATTCAAATTCAGGAAATACAGATAACGCCACAAAGATATCTCTCTAGAAGAGCAACTCCAAGACACATAATTGTCAGATTCACCAAAGTTGAAATGAAGGAAAAAAAGGGCAGCCAGAGAGAAAGGTCAGGTTACACACAAAGGGAAGCCCATCAGACTAACAGCAGATCTCTTGGCAGAAATTCTACAAGCCAGAAGAGAGTGTGGGCCAATATTCAACATTCTTAAAGAAAAGAATTTTCAATCCAGAATTTCATATCCAGCCAAATTAAGCTTCATAAATGAAGGAGAAATAAAATCCTGTACAGACACGTAATGCTGAGAGATTTTGTCACCACCAGGCCTTACAAGAGCTCCTGAAGGAAGCACTAAACATGGAAAGGAACAACCAGTACAAGCCACTGCAAAAACATGCCAAAATGCAAAGACCATCGAAGCTAGGAAGAAACTGCATCAACTAATGAGCAAAATAACCAGCTAACATCATAATGACAGGATCAAATTCACACACAACAATATTAACCTTAAATGTAAATGGGCTAAATCCTCCAATTAAAAGACACAGACTGGCAAACTGGACAAAGAGTCAAGACCCATCAGTGTGCTGCATTCAGGAGATCCAGCTCACATGCAGAGACACACAAAGGCTCAAAATAAAGGGATGGAGGAAGATCTACCAAGCAAATGGAGAACAAAAAAAAGGCAGGGGTTGCAATCCTAGTCTCTGATAAAACAGACTTTAAACCACCAAAGATCAAAGGAGACAAAGAAGGCCATTACGTAATGGTAAAGGGATGAATTCAACAAGAAGAGCTAACTATCCTAAGTATATATGCACCCAATACAGGAGCACCCAGATTCATAAAGCAAGTCCTTAGAGACTTACAAAGAGACTTAGACTCCCACACAATAATAATGGGAGACATTAACACCCCACTGTCAACACTAGACAGATCAATGAGACAGCAAGTTAACAAGGATATCCAGGAAGTGAACACAGTTCTGCACCAAGTGGACCTAATAGACATCTACAGAACTCTCCATCCCAAATCAACAGACTATACATTCTTCTTAGCACCATATCACACTTATTCCAAAATTGACCACATAGTTGGAAGTAAAGCACTCCTCAGCAAATGTAAAAGAACAGAAATTATAACAAACTGTGTCTCAGACCACAGTACAATCAAACTAGAACTCAGGACTAAGAAACTCACTCAAAACCACTCAACTACATGGAAACTGAACAACCTGCTCCTGAAGAACTCCTGGGTACATAACGAAATGAAGGCAGAAATAAAGATGTTCCTTGAAACCAGTGAGAACAAAGATACAACATAGTAGAATTGCTGTGACACATTTAAAGCAGTGTGTAGAGGGAAATTTATAGCACTAAATGCCCCCACAAAAGAAAGCAGGAAAGATCTAAAATCAACACCCTAACATCACAATTAAAAGAACTAGGGAAGCAAGAGCAAACACATTCAAAAGTTAGCAGAAAGCAAGAAATAACTAAGATCAGAACAGAACTGAAGGAGATAGAGACACAAAAACCCTTCAAAAAATCAATGAATCCAGGAGCTGAGTTTGTGAAAAATCAACAAAATTGATAGACCACTAGCAAGACTAATAAAGAAGAAAACAGAGAAGAATCCAATAGACACAATAAAAAATGATGAAGGGGGCCGGGTGTGGTGGCTCATGCCTGTAATCCCAGCACTTTGGGAGACCAAGGCGGGCAGATCACAAGGTCAGGAGATCAAGACTATCCTGGCTAACATGGTGAAACCCCATCTCTACTAAAAATACAAAAAATTAGCCAAACATGGTGACGGGCATCTGTAGTCCCAGCTACTCGGGAGGCTGAGGCAGGAGAATGGAGTGAACCCGGGAGGCAGAGCTTGCAGTGAGCTGATATCGCGCCACTGCACTCCAGCCTGGGCAACAAAGCAAGACTCCATCTCAAAAAAAAAAAGATAAAGAGGATATCAACACCGATCCCACAGAAATACAAACTACCATCAGAGAATACTGTAAACCCCTCTATACATATAAACTAGAAAATCTAGAAGAAATGGATAAATTCCTGGACACATACACCCTTCCAAGACTAAACCAGGAAGAAGTTGAATCCCTGAATAGATCAATAACAGGCTCTGAAATTGAGGCAATAATCAATAGCCTATCAACAAAAAAGGGTCCAGGACCAGACAGATTCATAGCCGAATTCTACCAGAGGTACAAGGAGTAGCTGGTACCATTCCTTCTAAAACTATTCCAATCAATAGAAAAAGAGGGAATCCTCCCTAATTCATTTTATGAGGCCAGCATCATCCTGATACCAAAGCCTGGCAGACACATAATAAAAAAAGAGAGAATTTTAGACCAATATTCCTGATGAACATCCATGCAAAAATCCTCAATAAAATACTGACAAACCAAATCCAGCAGCACATCAAAAAGCTCATCCACCATGATCAAGTGGGCTTCAACCCTAGGATGCAAGGCTGGTTCAACATACGCAAATCAATAAACATAATCTATCATATAAACAGAACCAAATACAAAAACCACATGACTATCTCAACAGATGCAGAAAAGGCCTTTGACAAAATTCAACAGCCCTTCATGCTAAAAACTCTCAATAAATTCAGTATTGATGGGATGTATCTCAAAATAATTACAGGTATTTATGACAAACCCACAGTCAATATCATACTGAATGGGCAAAAACTGGAAGCATTCCCGTTGAAAACTAGCACAAGACAGGGATGCCCTCTCTCACCACTCCTTTTCGACATAGTGTTGGAAGTTCTGGCCAGGGCAATCAGGCAAGAGAAAGAAATAAAGTGTATTCGATTAGGGAAAGAGGAAGTCAAATTGTCCCTGTTTGCAGATGACACGATTGTATACTTAGAAAACCCCATGGTCTCAGCCCCAAACCTCCTTAAGCTGATAAGCAACTTCAGCAAAGTCTTAGGAGACAAAATCAATGTGCAAAAATCACAAGCATTCCTATACACCAATAATAGACAGACAGCCAAATCATGAGTGAACTTCCATTCACAATTGCTTCAAAGAGAATAAAATACCTAGGAATCCAACTTACAAGGGATGTGAAGGACCTCTTCAAGGAGAGCTACAAACCACTGCTCAATGAAATAAAAGAGGACACAAACAATGGAAGAACATTCCATGCTCATGGATAGGAAGATTCAATATCGTGAAAATGGCCATACTGCCTAAGGTAATTAATACATTCAATGCCATCCCCGTCAAGCTACCAATGACTTTCCTCACAGAATTGGAAAAAACTGCTTTAAAGTTCATATGGAACCAAAAAAGAGCCTGCATTGTCATGACAATCCTAAGCCAAAAGAACAAAGCTGGAGGCATCATGCTACCTGACTTCAAACTCTACTACAAAGCTACAGTATCAAAAACAGCATGTGGTACTCATACCAAAACAGGTATGTATACCAATGGAACAGAACAGAGGCCTCAGAAATAACACCACACATCTACAACCGTCTGATCTTTGACAAACCTGAAAAAAAACAAGAAATGGGGAAAGGTTCCCTATTTAATAAATGGTACTGGGAAAACTGGCTAGCTATATGTGGAAAGCTGAAACTGGATCTCTTCCTTATACCTTATACAAAAATTAATTCAAGATGTATTAAAGACTTAAATGTTAAACCTGAAACCATGAAAACCCTACAAGAAAATCTAGGCAATACCATTCAGGACATAGGCATGGGCAAGGACTTCATGACTAAAACACCAAAAGCAATGGCAATGAAAGCCAAAATTGACAAATGGGATCAAATTAAATTGAAGAGCTTCTGCACAACAAAAGAGTCTACCATCAGAGTGAACAGCAACTTACAGAATGGGAGAAAATTTTTACAATCTACCCATCTGACAAAGGGCTAATATCCAGAATCTACAAAGAATTCCAATAAAATTACAAGAAAAAAACAAACAACCCCATCAAAAAGTGGGCAAAGGATATGAACAGACACTTCTCAAAAGAAGACATTTATGCAGCCAACAGACACATGAAAAAATGCTCATCATCACTGGCCATCAGAGAAATGCAAATCAAAACCACAATGAGATACCATCTCACACCAATTAGAATGGCAATCATTAAAAAGTCAGGAAACAACAGGTGGTGGAGAGGATGTGGAGAAACAGGAACACTTTTACACTGTTGGTGGGAGTGAAAATTAATTAAACCATTGTGGAAGACAGTGTGGCAATTCCTCAAGGATCTAGAACTAGAAATACCATTTGACCCAGTGATCCCATTACTGGGTACATACCCAAAGGATTATAAATCAGTCTACTATAAAGACACACGCACATGCATGTTTATTGCGGCACTACTCACAATAGCAAAGACTTGGAAGCAACCCAAATGTCCATCAATAACAGACTGAATTAAGAAAATGTGGCACATATACACCATGGAATACTATGTAGCCATAAAAAGGATGAGTTTATGTCCTTTGTAGGGACATGGATGAAGCTGGAAACCATCATTCTGAGCAAACTATCACAAGGACAGAAAACGAAACACCGCATGTTCTCACTCATAGGTGGGAATTGAACAATGAGAGCACTTGCACACAGGGAGGGGAACATCACACACCAGGGCCTGTCATGGCGTGGGACACTGGGGGAGGGATAGCATTAGGAGAAATACCCAATGTAAATGATGACTTAGTGGGTGCAGAAAACCAACATGGCACATGTATACCTATGTAACAAACCTGCACATTGTGCATATGTACCCAAGAATCTAAAGTATAATAATAAAAATAATAAATAAATAAATGAATAAGCGGAGAGAAGGGAATGGAGACTTGGAACCCACAGGAAGGAAACACCCAGGGCTGCTGGGAAGGTGAATGGAAGGACTTCCACATGGAAGAGTCCCACGGCTCACCCGCTCACCTCTGGATATGCCCTGTGCCCAGCCCTGGGTGTTGGCTGCACTGCCCTCTGCCCTCTCCTGCCAAGGCCCACATCCAGAATCTTCTCAGTGACCAGGGTTTCCTTCAACTGTATGTTGTCAAGGGCCATGCACAGAGATATTTCCCAACCTTCACACCCACTGCTCCACTCTTACTCCTCCTGAGAGTAACAGGACCCTTGCCTGGGGTGACAGCTGCTCCCCAGACACTCTAGTTGGGAGCAATCCCTGGAAGTCCCAGAGGGGGCATTCAGAGGGAAGAGGCGTCTGGGAGACACCCCCTCACCCCGAATATGAAATCCCTCAGATTTGCCTCTGGCTTGCAGATTTCTTCCCCGCTACCTAAGTCCTTCGACAACCAAAATGAGTGACTGAGGCTTAAGTCTGAATCATCCAGGGTTACTAGAGCAGCATCAGGGTGTCTTGGAACTGCACCGAGGTTCTCTCGCCCTGCACAGCAAAGCCAAACACTGACATCGGGATAGCGGCAAGGGAAAGTGAGCTATTTATTGCAGGGCACCAAACAAGGAGAACTGGGCAGCTCAAACATAAGACCCTATGTCCCCTATGGTGCACAGGTAAGGGCCAAGATCAGGGGCCAGAAGGGAAGACTCTTGATGTTGGGACTCAAAGACCCCATGCTCCTGAGAGAGGACCAGGACAGCAAAGAGAAGGAGTGAGGCAACTTCTGTGGCTCCCCTGGCCTCTGTGGGATTGGGCCCCAGTCCCTGCACAGGTCCCTCAGACTGGACCTGGCTCCCTGTCTGAGGAAAGAGGCCTGGAAGGAGGAGAAAAGGAGAGACCCTTATTTTGCTAAGGGTCAGAAATAGGGGCCTTGGACTGGTTTTCACTAGACTTTTCATGGCCATTATTGCTCTGTGGTGTCAATGCTCCACCTATGGCTCACAGGAGATGATGTGGGCCGTGGGTCCAGTTTCGGTGCAGCTTCACCTTCAGGGGAGCCCAGGCCAAGGTTTGTGCCCTCACCATGATCTGCCTCTCGGGAGAGGACTCCTGGGGTGAGTCACACCTCCTGCACACCTACCCAGTGAGTGATGAATTAAATCAGCAATCATTTATTCATTTTTGTTTTGTGTGTGTGGTTGGCTTTGTGTATGTGTGTCTGTGCACAGGCAAGTGTATGTCAAGAGGGTAAAATAATCAAAGCTTCCACACTATGGAGGCTTCAGATTAAATATCAAGCTTTTGCTTTGCTTTGGGGGAGACAACATAGCTTGACCTTAATTGATCTGGCACAAGAGCATTGAGGGACTTGGAGCCTCCTGAGGACCCTCCCTGGTCATATTTGTATTGTTGTCAGAAAAGACGGTGTTGATCCAGACCCCAGGAGCAGGTTCTTGGATCTCACATAGGAATGAATTCAAGGCGAGTCACAGAGCACAGTGACATAAGCAAGTTTATTGGAAACTACTCTGTTAGAGAGTAGGGCATCCTCAGAAAGCAGGAGGAGGAGGTGCTGGCCTTTGTTAGTGCCTTCCTTAAGACTGGGCACTAGCAACCAGCAGGAACTATATATATTCTGTATAGCCATACATATTCTGTAATTATAATTGGTGGTCAGTTTGACATGTGCCTATTTTCAGACTGTAAGTATTAACCTTAGAGGTGCCTTGTGAGTGCCTATCTATTCGCCTCAAGATGGAGTCACGCTATCATGTTTTATTAAGCCAGAGACCTGGTAAGCAGGTGTTCCTCTGACAGTATCTTCAACATTCACATGCCTGACACCAATGTTCATTACATGTTCTAAATTGAATGGCCCTGCAACATCTGACCTCACTGTCGGTTTTACAATGAACACCAATTTGTTCAACAACATAGGGTTCCCTAAAGGCTCCATATGCTGGATTTTCATCCTGAAGAAAGAAAACTGATATGCCTGGGAAGGTACCTACAAAATAAAATTTATACTGAGACCAGGAATCTGTACCCCTCTCTCCTAATGCTTCCTGTGTTGAGTCCACACTTGCAAGATCATCAGAACACTGAAGACATTGACAGCTGGGGTCCCTGGAAACAATGGCAATTCAAGGAAATTTCTGTCCAGCACACAGCAGGGACTCAACAAAGGGTAGCATAAAGTAAAAGGTGAGCCCAGAAGTGACTTTCATTCCCTGCCACTGGAGGAGTTGGTGTGTTGGAATATGGTGGAGGACCTGAGAGATGGCACAGGGAAAGTGACTTTTACGTGAGGGCCAGTCACTGAGGGCCACAGAAGGCACAGGTGAGGGGCAGAGGCCTCAGTTACCCCAGAGAAGGGACATGGGGCCTGTCAGTGCCTACTGACATCTCCTTGCTGGCTCATCCTTAGGTCTATTTCTGTGACCTGAGGATATTCCAACATCCACAGAAAGAAAACAATTGCTCCTTATCTCGGTGGCAAGAATGGCTGGGAGAGGGCAGGGTAACTTTCCTCTTCAAATCCACTCTCAGGTCATGCCTCTCATCCCCGGCCTCCAGGAAGGCGCCTGCCTCTTCCTGCCACTGTTCTCTAAGGCCACCCAAAATGTGGAAGCTACTTTGGAACTAGGAAACAGGCAGAGGTTGGAACAGTTCTGAGGGCTCAGAAGAAGACAGGAAAATGTGGGAAAGTCTGGTACTTTCTAAAGACTTGTTGAATGCCTTTGACCAAAATGCTGATAATGACATGGACAATGAAATCCAGGCTGAGGTTCTCTCAGATGGAGATGAGGAACTTGTTGGAAACTGGAGCAAAGATGATTCACTACGTTTTAGCAAAGAGACTGGCGGCATTTTGTCCCTGCCCTAGAGATCTGTGGAACTCTGAACTTGAGAGGGATGATTTAGAGTATCTGGCAGAAGAAATTTCTAAGCAGCAAAGCATTCAAGAGGTGATTTGGGTGTGTTAAAGGCATTCAGATTTAAAAGCAAAAAAGATGGTAAACCTTCAGAAAATGTGCAGCCTGACAATGCAACAGAAAAGAAAATCTCATTTTCTGAGGAGAAATCCAAGCTGGCTACAGAAATTTGCATAAGGAACAGAAGCCAAATGTTAATCCCCAAGGCAATGGGGAAAATGTCTCCAGGGCATGTCAGAGGTCTTCTGAATGGTATTGCCTAGGTTTTCTTGTGGGGTTTTTATGGTTTTAGTTCTAACATTTAAGTCTTTAATCCATCTTGAATTAATTTTTGTATAAGGTGTAAGGAAGGGATCCAGTTTCAGCTTTCTACATATGACTGGCCAGTTTTCCCAGCACCATTTATTAAATAGGGAATCCTTTCCCCATTTCTTGTTTTTCTCAGGTTTGTCAAATATCAGATGGTTGTAGATGTGTAGTATTATTATCTGAGGGCTCTGTTATGTTCCATTGGTCTATATATCTGTTTTGGTGCCAGTACCATGGTGTTTTGGTTACTGTAGGCTTGTAGCATAGTTTGAAGTCAGGTAGCGTGATGCCTCCACCTTTGTTCTTTTGGCTTAGGATTGTCTTGGCAAGGCGGGTTTTTGTTTGGTTCCATATGAACTTTAAAGTAATTTTTTCCAATTCTGTGAAGAAAGTCATTGGTAGCTTGATGGGGATGGCATTGAATCTACAAATTACTTTGGGCAGTAAGGCCATTTTCACGATATTGATTCCTCCTATCCATGAGAATGTTCTTCCATTGTTTGTGTCCTCTTTTATTTCATTGAGCAGTGGTTTGTAGTTCTCCTTGAAGAGGTCCTTCACATCCCTTGTAAGTTGGATTCCTAGGTATTTTATTCTCTTTGAAGCAACTGTGAATGGGAGTTCTCTCATGATTTGGCTCTCTGTTTGTCTGTTATTGGTGTATAAGAATGCTTGTGATTTTTGCACATCAATTTTGTATCCTGAGACTTTGCTGAAGTTGCTTATCAGTTTAAGGAGATTTTGGACTGAGACAATGGGGTAACTAAGATCAGAGCAGAAATGAAGGAGATAGAGACACAAATAATCCTTCAAAATATCAATGAATCCAGGAGCTGGTTTTTTGAAAAGATTAACAAAATTGATAGACTGCTAGCAAGACTAATAAAGAAGAAAAGAGAGAAGAATCAAATAGATGCAATAAAAAATGATAAAGGGGATATCACAACTGATCCCACAGAAATGGAAATACAAGCTACCATCAGAAAATACTATAAACACCTCTACCCAAATGAACTACAAAATCTAGAAGAAATGGATAAATTCCTGGACACATACACCCTTCCAAGACTAAATCATGGAAAAGTGGAATCTCTGAATAGACCAATTGAACAGGCTCTGAAATTGAGGCAGTAATTAATAGCCTATCAACCAAAAAAGTCCAGGACTAGACGGATTCACAGCCAAATTCTACCAGAGGTACAAAGAGGAGCTGGTACCATTCCTTCTGAAACTATTCCAATCAATAGAAAAAGAGGGAATCCTCCCTAATTCATTTTATGAGGCCAGCATCATCCTGATACCAAAGCCTGGCAGAGACATAATAAAAAAAGAGAGAATTTTAGACCAATATCCCTGATGAATATCCATGCAAAAATCCTCAGTAAAATACTGACAAACCGAATCCAGCAGCACATCAAAAAGCTCATCCACCATGATCAAGTGGGCTTCATCCCTGGGATGCAAAGCTGGTTCAACATACACACATCAATAAATATAATCCATCATATAAACAGAACCAAAGACAAAAACCACATGATTATCTCAATAGATGCAGAAAAGGCCTTTGACAAAATTCAACAGCTCTTCATGCTAAAAACTCTCAATAAACTAGGTATTGATGGGACGTATCTCAAAATAATTACAGGTATTTATGACAAACCCACAGCCAATATCATACTGAATGGCTAACACTGGAAGCATTCCCTTTGAAAACTGGCACAAGACAGCGATGCCCTCTCTCACCACTCCTATTTAACATAGTGTTGGAAGTTCTGGCCAGGGCAATTGGGCAATAGAAGGAAACAAAGTGTATTCAATCAGGAAAAGAGGAAGTCAAATTGTCCCTGTTTGCAGATGACATGATTGTATATTTAGAAGATCCCATTGTCTCAGCCCAAAATCTCCTTAAACTGATAAGCAACTTCAGCAAAGTCTCAGGATACAAAATTGATGTGCAAAAATCACAAGAATTCCTATACACCAATAACAGACAAACAGAAAGCCAAATCATGAGTGAACTCCCATTCACAATTGCTTCAAAGAGAATAAAATACCTAGGAATCCAACTTACAAGGGATGTGAAAGACCTCTTCAAGGAGAACTACAAACCACTGCTCTATGAAATAAAAGAGGACACAAACAAATGGAAGAAAATTCTGTGCTCACAGATAAGAACAATCAATATTGTGATAATGGTCATACTGCCCAAAGTAATTTATAGATTCAATGCCATTCCCATCAAGCTACCAATGACTTTCTTCACAGAATTGGAAAAAATTACTTTAATGTTCATATGGAACCAAAAAAAGCCCGTATTGCCAAGACAATCCTAAGCCAAAAGAACAATGTCGGAGGCATCACGCTACCTGACTTCAAACTATACTACAAGGCTACAGTAACCAAAACACCATGGTACTGGTACCAAAGCAGAGATGTAGACCAATGGAACAGAATAGAGCCTTCATAAATAATATGACACATCTACAACCATCTGATCTTTGACAAGCCTGACAAAAACAAGAAATGGGGAAAGGATTCTCTATTTAATAAATGGTGCTGGGAAAACTGGCTAGCCACATTTAAAAAGCTGAAACTGGATCCCTTCCTACACCTTATACAAAAATTAATTCAAGATGGATTAAAGAGTTAAATGTTAGACCTAAAACCATAAAAACCCCACAAGAAAACCTAGGCAATACCATTCAGGACATAGGCAGCGACAAGGACTTCATGACTAAAACACCAAAAGCAATGGCAACAAAAGCCAAAATTGACAAATGGGATCTAATTAAACTAAAGAGCTTTTGCACAACAAAAGAAACTACTATCACAGTGAATAGGCAACCTACAGAATGGGAGAAAATTTTTACAATCCACCCATCTGACAATGGGCTAATATCCAGAATCTACAAAGAATTCCAACACATTTACAAGAAAAAAAAAAAAAATAAACAACCCCATCCAAAAGTGGGTAAAGGATATGAACAGACACTTCTCAAAAGAAGACACTTATGCAGCCAACAGACATACGAAAAAATGCTCATCATAACTGGCCATCAGAGAAATGCAAATCAAAACCACAATGAGATACCATCTCACACCAGTTAGAATGGCAATCATTAAAAAGCCAGGAAACAACAGTGCTGGTGAGGATGTGGAGAAACAGGAACACTTTTACACTGTTGGTGGGACTGTAAACTAGTTCAACCATTATGGAAGACAGTGTAGCGATTCCTCAAGGATCTAGAACTAGAAATACCATTTGACCCAGCCATCCCATTATTGGGCATATATCCAAAGGATTATAAATCATGCTGCTATAAAGACACATGCAGATGTATGTTTATTGCGGTAGTATTCACCATAGCAAAGACTTGGAACCAACCAAAATGTCCATCAATGATAGACTGGATTAAGAAAATGTGGCACGTATACACCATGGAATACTATGCAGCCATAAAAAAGAATGAGTTCATGTCCTTTGTAGGGACATGGATGAAGCTAGAAACCATCATTTGAGCAAACTATTGCAAGGACAGAAAACCAAGCACTGCGTGTTCTCACTCATAGGTGGGAAATGAACAATGAGAACACTTGGACACAGGGTGGGGAACATCACACTGGGGCCTGTCATGGGGTGGGAGACTGGGGGAGGGATAGCATTAGAAGATATACCTAATGTAAATGACAAATTAACTGGTGTAGCACACCAACATGGCATATGTATATATATGTAACAAACCTGCATGTTATACACATGTACCCTAGCTCTTAAAGTATAATTTTAAAAAATGATGTTGTAGAAGACAATGTAGTAGTAGTTACAGTGGCTTTAGCTAGCCCCATGAAGCCCACACTACTTGCCAGCATTGTTCTAAGTATTTGGCAAATGTTGACTCACTTAAATATTGACAACACTTTGTGAAGTAGGAACCATTATTATCTGTTGCGGGAAGTTAGGGACCCCGAACAGAGGGACTGGCTGAAGCCGTGGCAGAAGAACCTAAATTGTGAAGATTTCATGGGCATTTATTACTTCCCCAAATTAATACTTTTATAATTTCTTATGCCTGTATTTACTGCAATCTCTGAACATAAATTGTGAAGATTTCATGGACACTTATCAGTTCCCCAATCAATACCCTTGTGATTTCCTATGCCTGTCTTTACTTTAATATCTTAATCCCATCATCTTCTTCATAAACTGAGGAGGATGAATGTTGCCTCAGGACCCTCCGATGATTGTGTCAACTGCACAAATTGTTTGTAGAGCATGTGCATTTGAACAATATGAAATCTGGGCATCTTGAAAGAAGAACAGGATAACAGCAATGTTCAGGGAACATCAGAGATAAGACTTCTGGCCACCAGTGAGCCAGATAGAACAGAGCCATATTTCTCCTCTTTCAAAAGCAAATAGGAGAAATATTGCTGAATTCTTTTTCTCAGTAAGGAACATCCCTGAGAAAGAGAATGTGCCCTGAGGGTAGGCCTATGAATGGCCCCCTCAAGGCAAGCTGTCTTTTATGGTCGAAGTCAAAGGGATGAAATAAGCCCCGGTCTCCTGTAGCGCTCCCAGGCTTATTAGGATGAGGAAAATTCCTGCCTAATAAATTTTGGTCAGACAGGTTGTCTGCTCTCAAACCCTGTTTCCTGATAAGATGTTATCAATGACAATGTGTACCTGAAACTTCATTAGCAATTTTAATTTCACCTCATCCAGTGGTCCTGTGATCTCACCCTGTCTCCATTTGCCTTGTGATATTTTATTACCTTGTGAAGTATGTGATCTCTGTGACCCACACCCTATTCGTGCACTCCCTCCCCTTTTGAAAATCACTGATAAAAACTTGCTGGTTTTACGGCTGGGGAACATCACGGATCCTGCCGACATGTGATGTCTCCCCCGGAAACCCAGCTTTAAATTTCTCTCTCTTGTGTTCTTTCCCTTTATTTCTCAAACCAGCTGAGACACCTAGGAAATAGAAAAGAACCCATGATAAATATCGGGGGTGGGGTTCCCCCCGATATCTGGCATGCCAACGTGGTCTTTGTTTTTTCCTAAGTGCATGTGGGAACCTGATTCCCTTTGGCAGATGCAGTGAAACAACATCAGCTTGGTTCACAGAAATATGTGTTCGACTCCCTGACGACTGATGAGTAGTCTGTATATGGTCTGGGTTAACTATGGGCCATGCAGAGTCCAAACATCATGCTTATCTCTGCTATATTAAACTCCTGTTAAAACAGGGTGGTGTTCGAGTGCCCATGGAAAATATGGTCACTCTATTCAGGACAGTGGAACAATACTGTCCTTGGTTTCCTGAAAAAGGAACCTTAGATGTAGAAGTATGGGATTGTGTTGCTGCAACATTCAGGGAACCGGTCTCCACAGGGAATTATGTTCCTGTCACCATTTGGGGTGATTGGGCCTTGGTACGAGCCATCTTGATGACATATCAATCCAGTGACCCCCTATAGTTACCACAGTTTTCTGAACTGACAACCCTCCACCTCCTCCTCAACCTTCTTCTCCCACACAGCCTTCGTAATCTGATCAGCCTCTCCTTTCAGCTACTCCTCCCCCACCTGAAAATGGTGAAAATTCAATGTCTAACACTGGGGACTTCAGATTATGGTCACCTGCTGATGATCTTATTTCTTTTCTCCAAGAGCCAGTACTTGCAGCAGCTGTGGCCCCAACTCACACAGCCCAGGACGATATATACGCTAATTCTTCTCTTTTCAAACCTCTGGAGTCACCTAATGGCTCCGGGACCAAGCTACCATTTACCTATAATTCTTCAGGCCCTCCCCCTTCCACTTCAGCCCCTTACCCTCCTGTCATTTCAGGTCCTCAGCTGGTCACATTGCCATCCACTCAGACTGCTGCTTCATATCCTTCTTCACACATGAATGCCAGTTATCACCAGTATACTTGTGCTCCTCCTGCTCCCCCAATCCCCCTTTCTCACTCTCATTCCAGTCCAACCCTCTCAGCCTCAGTTTCCCTTATCTATGCATGCTTTTCCTGTCACTTCTATGCCAACTCCATCTCAGATGCCTACTCTTGAAACTTCAATGCAACACTTACTATGCCAAAACAAAGAAACAAGTGGATTAGATGCGTGGACTTGTCTGGTTGCACTAGACCCACATAACTTCCAAGGGGTACAAATGCGTCATTGTGTACCTCTTAATCTTACCTTTTTAAAAGAATTTAAGGATGCTTGTACTCAGTATGGCCCTACTTCTCCTTATGTTAAAATGGTATTACAAGCTCTTTGTACAGTGGTCACTTTACTTCCTTTAGACTGGGACCTTTTGGCAAAAGCTGTTCTGACCCCATCTCAGCATTTACAATTTCGTACTTGGTGGTCAGAAGAGGCTGGTTTGCAGGCTCAACTAAATTGGACTAATGGCATTCTAGTTACACAAGCTCAGTTCACAGGCTCTGATAGTTCCTCTGATACTTATGCCCAATTGAACTTTTATACTTTTACCACGAAACAAGTAACAAAGCTGTGTATGAGAGCTTGGGATAAATTACGCAAATCAAAACTTGCTGGTTTTACAGATTGGGGAACATCACAGATCCTGCCAACATGTGATGTCTCCCCCGGACATCCAGCTTTAAATATCTCTCTCTTGTGCTCTTTCCCTTTATTTCTCAAACCAGCCGAGACACCTAGGAAATAGAAAAGAACCATTATTATCCCTATGTTAAAGATGAGGAATTTGCAGAAACTATTTCAGTTAAAGGACATGCCCAAGGGTCACACAGTAAGTGAGAGCCAAGATTCAAATTCAGATAGGCTAGATCCAGAGTCCACTCTATGAACTGTTGCATAAAGACAAATGAAATGTTAATCATTTATAATTACAGGACAAAAGCAGGCTAAAAAACAGTTTGAAAAGTGTGATTCTAATTCTATATCAAACACTTAAAAAATCATATGATTATACACAAAGAAAAATTGTTGTGTTGCATGCCATGTGTTAATAGTATTACCTCTCAGAAGTTGCATTTAAGTGATTCCTATTTCCTTTTAAATAATTTTCTGTAATGTCTATATTTTCTATAATAAACCTTCATGATTTCTTCTTTTGAAAAAAATAAAAAGCATATAAAGATGGAGCAAAAATTCCAGTCTTGATTTGGTCAATGTGGGTGCTAGTAAAAGCAGCTCTTGAGCCATTTCAAACAGATGATGAGGCAGATTCAGATGAGGAAGAGGAGGACAAGTGTAAAGAATTAAATTCAGATTCTGAATGTGGGGAACAGAAAACGGAGGAAATTAAAGAAAAGAAAGGGAAACTGAAAAAAGTGTGTTTTACTAACCCATCAACACCACTTGCTGAATTAAGTGAAAGACCATCTCCTCTCTCTCCCCTTAATGGGCAAGAAGATGAATTAGCTACAAACCTTACTGCTCCTGTAGTTGCAACATTAAAACCTGGAGACATTGGTGGCACTATACAAAATTCTATTCAAAAGGCTAGAGCCAAGGGAGACCTTAAAGCATGGCAATTTCCCATAACTATAATCCAGCAGGGAGGACAGAATATAGCTAATTGGACTACCTTTCCTTTTAAGCTGTTAAAGGAATTCAAGCAAGCCATTAGTCAATATGGGCCAAACTCTCCTTTTTTGCAAACTTTATTTAAAAATCTTTCTCTTGATAATAGATTAATACCATATGATTGGGATACTTTAACAAAATCTGTTCTCACTCCATCTCAGTACTTTCAGTTTAAAGCCTGGTGGGTTGATGAAGCTCAAACTCAGGCAAGGGAAAATACATGAACACAACCACCTGTGACTGTTTTCTTTGAACAGTTAATGGGAGTCAGACCTGATTGGGGTTGACTAGAAAATCAAGCAGTAATGGAGGATATTGCTGTTGCTCAACTGTGCTCTGTATGCTTATGAGCATGGGAAAGGATAAATGTTTTAGGGTGAAAATATCCTTCCTTCAGTTCTGTCTGACAGGGACCTAAAGAATCATATATTGAGTCTACTGCTCGGCTCCAAGAGGCTGTGTATAAAGCCATAACTGAAAAAGCAGCTCAAGCAGCTCAAGCCTTATTGTATGCAAGAACAGGACACTCCTACACAAATACTGTGCTTTTCCAACTGTCCTAGCAAACAGCACAGCAGAAGATTGTATCCCATGCCTGGTTCAGCATGTCCCACACCCGTGGAGTCTTGCTCACTGCTAGTATGGCAGTCTGAGATTGATCTGTGAGGCAGCAGCCCAGCAGGAGGACGGTTGTCCACCGTTGCTGAGGCTTGCATACAATAAGGCTAATGCAGAGTGTAAAACTTCTATTAGACCCCTGAGACGGAAGGCTCAGTTAGCTGAATATATTAAGGCTTGCAATGGCATTGGAGGTAACTTAACATAAGGCTACTCTTTTAGCTCAAGCTATGGCTGGATTAAAAGTCAGAAAGAATATGCCCCATTTCTCAGGCTCTTGTTTCAATTGTGTGCAATTTGGACACACAAAAAAAGAATGTAGAAAAGGAAGCCAAAAGGTAAGAGCTACTACCATCAAACAACAGAAAAGCCCCAGTGTATGCCTCCATTGTGAAAAAGGCAATCACTGGGCAAGTCAGTGTCATTGTAAAATTAGCAAATATGGACAACCTGTCTTGGGATATGGGAAGAGTGGCCTGCCTTGGGCCCCTCAACAAACTGAGGCATATCCAGCACAGCCAGTGCCCTTACAAATGTACAACAATTGTCCCCTGCCACAGTAGGCAGTGCCGTCGTAGACCTCTGCAGTACAATTCCCATCTGCTTGCTTCCTGGAGAGTCACCAAAAAAGGTCCCTTTTGGGGTTAAACAGTTGGTTTATTACTTGGAAAGTCTAGTCTAAGTTTGAAAGTTGTCACTGTGCATATGGGAATAATTGATTCTGATTATACCGGAGAAATTCAATTAGTCATTAGTTCCTCAGCTCATCAGCTCACTTTATTTCATTCATTTGACCTCTCTCACTGTTACCCTTTCTTCCACTTGATCAAATCATCTACTGAAGCTTGTGCATGCATCCGTAGTTCTCATGCCATGGTTTACAGCTCCATCAGGTCATTTAAGGACTTCTCTACACTGTTTATTCTAGTTAGCCATTCATCTAATCTTTTTTCAAGGTTTTTAGCTTCTTTGTGATGGATTTGAACATCCTCCTTTAGCTTGGAAAAGTTTGTAATTACTGATCATCTGAAACCTTCTTCTCTCAACTTGTCAAAGTCATTCTCCATCCAGCTTTGTTCCATTGCTGGTGAGGAGCTGCATTCCTTTGGAGGAGAAGAGGTGCACTGATTTTTAGAATTTTCAACTTTTCTGCTCTGGTTTCTCCCCATCTTTGTGGTTTTATCTACCTTTGGTCTTTGATGATGGTGATGTACAGACGGGATTTTGGTGTGGATGTCCTTTCTGTTTGTTAGTTTTCCTTGTAACAGTTAGGACCCTCAGCTGCAGGTCTGTTGGAGTTTGCTGGAGGTACACTCCAGGCGCTGTTTTCCTGGGTATCACCAGCAGAGGCTGCAGAATAGCAAATATTGCAGAACGGCAGATGTTGCTGCCAGATCCTTCCTCTGGAAGCTTTGTCTCAGAGGGGCACCCAGCTGTATGAGTTGCCAGTCAGCCGCTACTGGGAAGTGTCTCCCAGTTAGGCTACTTGGGGGTCAGGGACCCATTTGAGGAGGCAGTCTGTCCATTCTCAGATCTCAAAATCCATGCTGGGAAAACCACTACACTCTTCCATGCTGTCAGATGGGGATGCTTAAGTCTGCAGAAGTTTCTGCTGCCTTTTGTTCAGCTATGCCCTGCCCCCAGAAGTGGAGTCTATAGAGGCAGGCAGGTCTCCTTGAGCTGTGGTGGGCTCCACCCAGTTCGAGATTCCTGGTCGCTTAGTTTACCTCAGCAATGGTGGACACCCCTCTCCCAGCCTTGCTGCTGTCTTGCAGTTCGATCTCAGACTGCAGTGCTAGCAGTGAGCAAGGCTCCGTAGGCATGGGACCCTCCAAGCCAGGCGTGGGATATAATCTCCTGGTGTGCCATTTGCTAAGGCAATTGGAAAATTGCAGTATTAGGGTGGGAGTGTCCCAATATTCCAAGTACCGTCTGTCACAGTTTCCCTTTGCTAGGAAAGGGAATTCCCTGACCCCTTGTGCTTCCCGGGTGAGGCGATGCACCACTCTGCTCCGTGTGCTGCACCTACTGTCTGACTGGTCCCAGAGAGATGAACCCTGTACCTCAGTTGGAAATGCAGAAATCACCTGTCCTCTGCATCACTCATACTGGGAGCTGCAGACTGGTGCTGTTCCTATTTGGCCATCTTGGAAGCAGGAGGAACTATTCTACCCTTTATATGCTTTTTAAAAATCTCTGCCAATTCTCTCACATTCGTCTAACTCCATAGTCCCTTGTTCCTGAACCATGGGCAAAACTGCTTTACTGCACTAAAGAGTGTTAACAAATTCTGAGTACTAACTTTCACTCCCCCTCTTCATAAAAAATGCTTTAAGAAATTTAAATAAGCAGAATGTCTGCTTTCACTTTGTCCCATTGTTACTCTGGTTCTTCTGAGTGCTAAGCTTTCCTGCCAAGCTTCTTTTAGACATCTTCGGGTGTCCTTTGATGATGCGTCCTTTGCTCTCACATGCCCTGGTGTTCCTTCACCAGGGTCTTTGTTGCCCCATGTTGGGTGCCACGAATGTTGGGGTTGCCAGACCCAACACCAGGTCATGGGGGTGACAAAGTCTGGCAGAGTCAAAGGATTGAGAAAAGACAGTTTGAAAGAGAGAAGTGGGACCTGGGGACCATCACAATCATGGAGGCTGTGAAGGCTGTCAGACACGGATGTTTAAGTCTGTAGACGTTTCTACTGCCTTTAGTTCAGCTATGCCCTGCCCCCAGAGGTGGAGTCTATAGAGGCAACAAGCCTTGTGGTGCTGTGGTGGGCTCCACCCAGTTCAAGCTTCCTGGCCACTTTGTTTCCCTACTCAAGCCTCAGCAACGGTGAACAACCATCCTCCTGCTGGGCTGCTGCTTCACAGATCAATCTCAGACTGCTGTACTAGCAGTGAGCAAGGCTCCATGGGCGTGGGACACGCTGAGCCAGGCATGGGATACAATCTTCTGGTGTGCCGTTTGCTAGGACAGTTGGAAAAGCACAGTATTTGTGCAGGAGTGTCCTGTTTTTCCAGGTACAGTCCGTCATGCCTTTCTTTGGCTAGGAAAGGGAAATCCCCCCAACCCCTTATGCTTCCAAGGTGAAGCAATGCCCTGCCCTGCTTAAGCTTGCCCTGCGTGGGCTGCACTCACTGTCCAACCAGTCCCAGTGAGATGAACCAGGTACCTCAGTTGGAAATGCAGAAATCTCCCATCTTCTGCATTGATCACGCTGGGAGCTGCAGACTGGAGCTGTTCCTATTTGCCCATCCTCTCTGTGCTTTCTTTACCTCTGAGGTTGGACACCCCCATAGGATCCTGCAATCTTTCTGCCCCAAAAACCTACTATAGCAGGAGGGAACCTGTTCCTGCCCACCCTTTGTCTACTCCTTCTCATCCTAGAGAGCCTGACCGTGTCCTAGTTTTCTGAGGAGTGATTGGTATTCTAAGGTGCTGAGCAGGATGAGGAAACTCAGGCTCAGAGAGGGATTTCCACCTAATCTGCCTGGAAACCGTGTGTAGCTACTCAATAAGGTCTTTCTATGTTCAGAAGGTCACGGACCAGGGGTGTTGGAGTAGGAGATTTGTAGAGACAGTTTTAACCCCTGTACTTACAGCAAAGGGATGTGTTTTCCATGGAGAGTGTGTGTGGGCAGCTGTGTGTGAGCCTGTGTGGGCTCTGTGTGTGTTCCTGTGTGAATATATGTGTGTGCTCCTTCATGGACACAGCACGCATGTAGTGGGCACAGCAAGGCAAGAGAAATCAGGAGACTAGGGACACATTGCCAAGTGATAATATCTTCCTACTGGGCAGGACCTGGGGTGTGCAAAGGTGTGCATGAGTACTGCAGAAGCAGTTCAAAGAGCAGAGAGGTGGGGCCAGAATAAATATGTTGCAGAAAGACAGTCATCAGGGAGGAAAGTGAGGATTCTGACCAAAATGCCTGAGGGTTTCCCTGCCTACCACAACCCTCTGTGTTCTTAAATCCTCCTGTGTCAACAGAGGCCAGACTCTGGGTTCCCCCACAGCCTGTCTGTGTCTGTCCTCTGCAAAGCCATGTGGCTCTACCTGGCAGTTTTCGTGGGCCTGTACCACCTTCTGCATTGGTACCGGGAGAGGCAGGTGCTGAGCCACCTGAGAGATAGGTATGTATTCATCACAGGCTGTGACTCTGGCTTCGGGAAACTGCTGGCCAGACAGCTGGACGCACGAGGCTTGCGGGTGCTGGCTGCGTGTCTGACAGAGAAAGGAGCTGAGCAGCTGAGGGGCCAGACTTCAGACAGGCTGGAGACGGTGACCCTGGATGTCACCAAGACAGAGAGTGTTGCTGCAGCCGCCCAGTGGGTGAAGGAACACGTGGGGGAAAGAGGTAACCACCCAGATTTCTCAAGTCTGTCTGTGTCTTCCCGCTGTTTGAAGGGACCACCTCCTGTCTGCTCCCTGGGAAGATTTCTACAGTGTCTTTCCAGGTTGAAGTGACAGTAGCTTTCTAGTACTTCTCACTAATCAGGCTGGCCTGAGCCCCATCTCTTTCCAATCCTTAACCTATCCCGACATTGGAGGTGTATAGTCTTGGGGAGAGTTTGCCCTGATGAGATTTTCTCTCCAGAATTCCTCTCTATCCTCTCCCTCCTGTCTAAGCAGAAGTCATGGATTGTTTGATGCTGAGAGCCTGGGTTAGAGATCTGGAGACTTGCTAGAGCATGGTTGAGAAGGGAGCACGGGGCTGCAAGGGTGCACGGAGGCTGTAGCTGTGCTGGAGCCAGGCTTGTGTTCCCAGCACTTTACCTTGTTCTTGCTAGGGCCTATCAGCATCCGCCAAGAGCTACGACCATCTCCATCTTCAGAGGAGGGTATCAGCATAAAGACTGCTTAAGGAAGGCAGAACTAGTAAGGGGTTACTTTTTCTTTCTTTCTTCTTTTCACTACACTAATTCATCTGTCTTATTACAGAGGAAGAAAGAAACATGGATTTATTTTATGTAACAATAAATGCAGAACATGATCTTTGTTGAAAATACTGAAAAGAATAAAGATGAAAACAAAAGTTTCCCTGAAATTGTCATCCATACATAAGTCCTTTTTACAATTATATATATTTAGGATTTTATACTTTGTTCTTAGTTTCAGTCAGCTTAGATTCTCTGGAGAAGATGAACATTTTTTACACCATAATGACCATTTTTATAAAATTGTATCTAATTATTTAGAATACTGTATCATTCCAATAGCCTTACCTATGTAAACCATACTGAGTGGTTGGATATGAAATTCCTTCCAGCTTTTTATCATCATAAATATCGTCTTGGTGGACTTTTATTGGCCAGCATCTCTATAAGTGTGAGATGTCTGGGTGGAGGAATCTACATTTGCATCAGGGCAGGGCCTGTTATTGAGCAGGGGATGGATTCTTATGCCTAGGCCAACCCTTCCAGATCAGCAACTGCCACCCCTGCCCAGACTCAAGGGACCCTGTGCTCCTGCCCCCTGGTTCTGTGGGTTGAAAACTCTATTGACTTGAAGTCTTGGGGATTGTGTATTTGCGTCTTCCAGAGAGATTTTCCCAGAGCTGAGTGAACTTGGGACTGATGGAAGGATGAAGAGTGGGCTTCTGATGCAGTAGGCGGAGAGGGTGACATTTTCTGGGGCAGAGGGTGGAGTCTGTGTACTGAGTGGGGTGATGCAACCTCGCCTTCTTCCCAAAGCCTGTGCATTGGAATTCCCCAGTGCTTTCTATAAAAATGTTACTGGATATTGATGCAGGATGTTTCAAGACCAGAGATCAAACACAGGATGTTCTCCAAGTTCCCCCAAGCCTAGGATTTCAGGTCTGTCTTTTTCTGTCTTTCCTCTCTCCCTCACTCTCCCCTTCTCATGTCTCTTATTCCATGAACAGATGGTTGCAGAACACTCACTATATAAGGTGTTAGCATACCTGAAAATGCAGGTGAATGTCTATAATGTCAGCAACATTCATGTTTAACTAACCAAACATTGGTCTTCATGTTTCCAGACATGGACAATAGTTCTTTAACATGATTTCATACAATCCTTACATAGGGGTAATAGCTTATTGTCTTTCAGGCAATGGGCTGGGCCCTGAAGAGTAAATGAAGAAAGAACTGGGTTCTGTGGCCCACCAGCTGCTGAATGTCCAGCCTCCACCCCTGCAGATACTGTGGTGCTTGTTTTACCCTCCTTCCCATCCCACACCTGTCATTCTGCCTTCACTTTATTGGGATGTGAGTTGCATCCTAACTGTCCACCTGCACAGGCACAACACAGTGATGCTCTCTCATCTTCCCACTGTCCCAGGACTCTGGGGCCTGGTGAATAATGCTGGCATCTCCTTGCCTGCGGCCCCCAATGAGATGCTGACCAAGCAGGACTTTGTGACCATATTGGACGTGAACTTGTTGGGGGTGATCGACGTGACTCTGAGCCTGCTGCCCTTAGTGAGGAAGGCCAGGGGCCGTGTGGTCAATGTCTCCAGTATCTGTGGCCGGGTGTCACTTTTTGGTGGAGGCTATTGCATCTCCAAGTATGGCGTGGAAGCCTTCTCCGACTCCCTCAGGTATGGGTCTGGGACGGGGCCCGCCCTAGTCTTCCTGATCCTGTCTTTGTGGGGAAGTCTTTTCCAGGGAGTTCCTTGAATCCCAGCCTGTAATGCCCTTTCATGAGATCCCTCTCTGTCTTCATGTGCGGCACCCTCATCTTCCGCTTTCTGGATTGGGCTGGCCATTCACTGGGAAGCACCTTCCTGAGTGCTGGGTGGCAGGAGAGGCCTCAGGTCAGAGAGTTTTTTGAATGATACCTCTTCCCTGGATGGATCTCCTGGTCAGAAACTACCAGAGGCAGAATTGGACCTGGACCTTTGGCTTCTGATCCTGCCAAGAGGAACACAGTACTGAGGTTCCCAAGCCAAGGACAGGAGAATACTGTGTATCAATGACTAATCCCAGGGAAGGACCCTAAACACTTCTTCCCATTGCACCTTGGTATTGGAACCACAAAGGCAGACCAGGCAGTCAGCACTGGATGGAAGAATGCTTTGCACCCTAGAGAAGGAGCAGAGAAAGATCAGTACAACAGTGTGTGTTGGTCCCCTGGCCAGGGAGGCTTTCCCGGCAGCTGACAATGGGCATGTGGCTTGCTCACACCCCTCTCTTGCTGTAGTAGATGGACCCCGACCCCTCCTACCTGGAATCTGAAATACTTGTAAAGCTGGGGTATGCCTTAGTGCCGCGGAGACACACATGCTCATGGAGATGCAGGAGCACTCACTGAGTCAGAAACAGGGAAAGATATTTCCACACCAGGAGATGGGTGCCTGGCTTTGGGGCTCTTCCTCTCTAGGGAGAGAAATGCTTCAAGCGCTGAGGCCATTCCTTCGTGGCTCTCTGGAGCCCAAAGACAGCATGCAGAAGATGGCCTTTCCCAGCAGAATTCATGTCCAGAGCCCCTTTGACAATGGGTAGAGCATCTGAGTCCACACAACAGATGCTTTAGGCCCTTGTCTAAGTGACAAAAAATCCATCCTTAATCAACAACAAGGTTTTGTCTTTGAGCTAAATCTTGATACCTGAGAGAGGGACAAGAGATCTAGAATCAGCTGCCAATGCTTATCAGGTTGGTGATCAAGTCAACCTTGCTGGCCATGGTACCCACCGGAGTTGGGGAGAGTCGTGGAGATTCTCTCTGAGCTGGGGATTGAGAACTCAAGCTGGGGATTGAGAACTCCACCTGGCAGCCTGGTAAGGAAGGCTGTGAAGGGATCCTGGATGAAGGAATGCCATCAGCCCAGGCCCAGGGTGAGCATTAGCCACCTACATGTACTGCAGAGTCCTCTTGTGGTGAAGGTCAAGGCCAGGCCTGGTGGGGGATGCTGGGCAGGTGGGCATAGGTGGGCTCCTTGATGGCCTGTGGGTCCTGAACAGGAGCTGTGCTTTATGCTGTTGGGAGTGGAACCCCCAAAAAAGGGATTTGCTCCTTGGTCTAATCAGCTTCTAGACACCCACTGACTGCAGGAAGCCCAGTGGCTGAAAGTGGGGAGCCAGACTGAAGACAGATGCTTCTTAGAGGACAGCTGCCATCACCGAGCTCAGAGGCCAGGGAGATTCCTGGGGCAGGAAAAGGAGGGAGGGGACTGAGGACTGGAGAGGAGGCAAAATGTGGGAATTCTGGTGATCCACTGGATGTGAAGGACATAAGAGGAGACAGCACTAAGGTGCTGCCTTGCTTTGGAATTGGTAGGATTTAGGGCTAATAAGCTCAAGTGTGTAAAATATGGAAACCCCATACAGAGGCAATGATTCCATCATAACTATGACCCCTTGATTTCTGGAAAATAAATATTCCAAGCTTTCTATCTCACCCGTTGTCTTCATATGTTGTGCTGTCATAGTTTTACTTTTATTGTTTGTGTTTTACCTTCCATGACCCCTGAAATCTTTCCCCTCTGCTTCTCTTTCTTGCAGGAGGGAACTCTCCTACTTTGGGGTGAAGGTGGCTATGATTGAGCCTGGCTATTTCAAGACTGCTGTGACCAGTAAAGAGAGATTCTTAAAGAGCTTCCTGGAGATTTGGGACCGGTCCAGCCCAGAGGTCAAGCAGATCTATGGCGAGAAGTTCGTTGCATCCTGTGAGTAAGCTGTGGAGAGTGGGGAGAGAAGCAAACCCTCGTGTGGAATCCCTGGTCTACCACTGGTGTCTGAAGACCATTAGAGTTTGATCTCCAGGCTCTTCTTTACCCACAAAGTGGAGACCTTTAGCCCCATTTCCATGATGGGTACTGTGTGGTCAACTGGTCATGAAAAGCAAGTATCCAGGCTTCTCAGAACTTGGGACCAGTGTCTATCTGAACCCAATATCGTTACTGAGGAGCAAAGTGAAGCCAGAAAGGGAGGCATTGGTAACTGATAACAAGCTGGCATTAGAGATAGCTGATTTACATGTGCTGAGACTTCTGTGGGAGGAGACCATCATTTATGCAGTCCAGATATTCCCGAAGAGAGACAAACATGACTTAGTGTGGAACACTTGTTACTTTCCCATGGATGGGCTCCAACTCAGGGAATTTGGATAAAAGATATTTGAGACAAGGGCGGGCGCGGTGGCTCAAGCCTGTAATCCCAGCACTTTGGGAGGCCGAGACGGGTGGATCACGAGGTCAGGAGATCGAGACCATCCTGGTTAACACGGTGAAACCCCGTCTCTACTAAAAAAATACAAAAAACTAGCCGGGCAAGGTGGCGGGCGCCTGTAGTCCCAGCTACTCGGGAGGCTGAGGCAGGAGAATGGCGTGAACCCGGGAGGCGGAGCTTGCAGTGAGCTGAGATCAGGCCACTGCACTCCAGCCTGGGCGACAGAGCGAGACTCTGTCTCAAAAAAAAAAAAAAAAAAAAAAAAAGATATTTGAGACAATGCTTGACTGGGGGTTGTGGGGTGGCATGAGTTCTTAGACCCTTTCCACTCTAAGTTGAATCCAAAGCAGGAGCGGTTACAGGTGGAAATACACATGGATCATTTCTCATTCTTAACAGATAAGAAATCAGCTGAACAATTGGAGCAGACTTGCACACAGGATTTGTCCTTGGTGACCAACTGCATGGAGCATGCGCTGATTGCCTGCCACCCCCGCACTCGCTACTCAGCTGGCTGGGATGCCAAGCTTCTCTACCTCCCCATGAGCTACATGCCCACCTTCCTGGTGGATGCCATTATCTACTGGGGTTCTCCAAGCCCGGCCAAGGCTCTATGAAGCCAAGGATCAGGTGCATGGTTGCATGGATTTGGGGTGTGCTATGAGGGGTGATGTATCCTTGGGAGAGAAATAAAGTGGAGCGAGGCTGTTGTCAGGTCAGTAGGGCACTGATCTCACTTCCTTCATTACCTCGTGTCCATGATTCTCCTGGGAGATAATTCTGCTCTCTGAAGATGTTGGTAGGAAAGTTTCAAGTTAAGCAGCTGAGAAACAGGAACCAAATAGTGCTCCTGGGTGCATTGTCATGTTAGGTGGCCACTCAAGGGTCCAAGCCTCTTGTGCTAACAACTGGGGTGGGTGTGAGCAGGTGGAAGGAGCCTCAGCCCATGCCATTACCTCCTGCTTCCTTATCAGGCTGTGTGTTAATTCTGGGCCAGTCTGGGCCATGGGGTGGAAATGGCTTGGGAGACGTGAGGGGACCCCTTCTCTGAAGATCCCTGTATACATGGTGTTGGGACCGGGAGCACAACCATTACATGGCCCCATAGGCCTCACGAGTCATCCCAGCAGCAGTGGCTGGAAGGTGGTGTCCTCAGTAGGGATCTGTGCAGAGGACAAATAAATCAGTTTTTTATTTGTCTTGAAAGCATGCACTTCCTTTGATTGTTTTGATGTTGAAAAAGTTGATAGTTTCACCCATGTGCAGTGATTTGAATGTTCTTGTGAAGTTACACTTGGATACCAGACACATGAGATTGCAATCCCTCTCTGAGTCTGGGTTCCCGCCTTTGCTCAGGACCCAGAATCACTCCATCCAGAAATCCAGGTCACTGTGAGCCTCTCTAGGACTACAAGTCGAAGGCAGAAAAGAGTGAGCAGGAATAGACCTCCTCCTAATATTGGAATTCTCTGCTAGAAGGAGAACAAGATCCCAACAGGGAAGTCTGATCTTAGAGGCAAAGAAGGGGGAAAGAGGGAATGGGGATGGGAACTCCTAAGCTGCTGGGAGGGAGAAATGGAGTGACTTACACAGTGGGTGTCAGAGTTTTTACCCTTTCACTCCTGAAGATGCCCGTTCCCTAGATTTGGGTGGCCTTGGGGAGCAGTGGGAGGAAGAGGTGTGTGCCTTCCTGAATATCAGGGGATGAGCGGCATGGCCTGAGAATGGATTTGAAGAGAGAAGTTGGACTATCCCTGCCCTCTCCCATCCCTTCTTGCCACCAAGGTGAGGGGCAATTGTTGTCTTTCCAAGGGTCCTGGAGTAGACTTGGGTAACAGAAATAGATCCAAGGACAAGCCAGCAAGGTGACCTCAACAGCCATATTGACAGACAGGCCCCAGATCCCCTCCCTGGGGCAACTGAAGCCTCCTCCCCTTACCTGTGGCCTCTCTGTGGCCCTTAGTGACTGACCTTCACTTCAAAGTCATTGCACTTTCCCTGTGCCATCACTCAGGTCCCCCACCATGTCCCATCACACCCACTACTCCAGTGACAGGGAGTGAGAGTCACTGCTGGACTCATCTTTCGTATTTTCCCTCCCTTTTTTGAGCCCCTGCTGTGTGCTGGACAGAAATTCCCTTGAATGACCTGGTCCTCATCCTCAGTGTCTAGTTTTCTGATGATGTCGCAAGTGTGGACTCAACATAGAAAGCATTAGGGGGAAGGGTGCAGATTCCTGGACTCAGCACAAATGGTAGATGAGGTAACTCCCCAGGTTTCTCATTTTTCTTTCTTCAGGGTAAAAGTCTAGGATACGGGGCCTCTAGGAAGCCCCATGTTGTTTAGCAAATCAGTGTTTATTGTAGAAACAGATTGAGGTCAGATGTTGCTGGGCCACTGAATTTAAAACACGCAATGAAACCTGGCACAGTGATTCATGCCCATAATCCTAGCACTTTGTAGGCTGAGGGGGGTGGATCACCTGAGCTCAGGAGTTAGGGACCAGCCTGGGCAACATGGTGAAACCTGATCTCTATTAAAAATACAAAAAATTAGCTGAGTGTGTTGGTGTATACTACTTGGGAGGCTGAGGTAGGTGGATCACTTGAGCCTGGAAGACAAAGCTCGCAGTGAGCTGAGATTGTGCCACTGTACTCCAACCTGGGTGATAGAGTGAGACCCCATCTCAAAAAAACAAAACAAAACAAAACAAAAAACAACGAACAAACACACAAACAAAACACACACAGTGAGGAGCGGTTGGAGATAAATGGTGGAGTAGAAGGCTTCACGGATCATTCTCTCTTCCCCACCTCACACCAGGACACCAAGTTAACAACTATCTCTGGCTGGGCAGTGGCTCACGACTGTAATCCCAGCACTTTGGGAGGCCAAAGCGGGTGGATCATCTGAGGTCAGGAGTTCGAGACCAGCCTGTCCGACATGGTGAAACCTCGTCTCTACTAAAAATACAAAAAAATCAGCCGGGTGTGGTGGTGGGCACCTGTAACCCCAGCTACTTGGGAGGCTGAGGCAGGAGAATCGCTTGAACCCGGGAGGCGGATGTTGCAGTGAGCCAAGATCGCACCATTGTACTCCAGCCTGGACAAGAGCAAAACTCCGTCTCAAAAAAAAACCACAAACAAACAAAAACAAACAAAACAACTATCTCTGCATCAAAAAACATGTTCATAAGAACCAACAATCAGGTGAAAACCCTTTAACCTGGTTTCAACCTCATATTGCTGAAAGAGGCACTGAAGAGATAGAAAAAAAATAGTTGTGAATCACAGACACTACTGCTCTCCAAACCCTGGCAGTGGAGGCATGGTGCTGAAAGCCTCTCTGGGTGCTGCGGGAGGGAGAACACAGCAATTGTGAGGCACTGAACTCAGTGCTATCCTGTTAGAGCAGAAAGAAAACCCAGACCAAACTCATTTGATGCCCATCCTTGGAGGGAGCATTTAAACCAGCCTAGCCACAGGAGAATCACCGATCCTAGCAATCCTGACTTGAGTGCTGGAAAACCTCAATACCAAGGGCTACAACACTCCATGTCTCCAAATAAACTTAAATGGCAGTCTAGGCCATAAGAGCTGCAACTCATAGGGAAGGCCTAGTGCCACAGGGGAATCTCTGATCACAGCAGAACTGACTTGAGTGCCCGCAAAGCTTGCCACCAAGGACTACCATGCTCTGTGTCTCCAAGTAAACTTGAAAAGGAAGTCTAGGCCATAAGGACTGCCCCTCATAGGCTATGGGAAGTGCAGTAATAGGCCCAGAGGCACTGGATTAGGGGACAGGTGACATACTGAGACACAAGCTGGGGCAGCAAAGGGGAATATTGACATCACCTCTCCCCTGACCCCAGGCTGCACAGCTTGAGGTTCCAAAGGAGACCCCTTTCTTCCACTTGAGGAGAGGAGAGGGAAGAAGAGTGGGAAGGATTTCATAATGCATCTTGGATACCAGCTCAGCCACAGCAAGATAGGGCAATGATCAGAGTCAGGAGGCCCCCATTTCAATCCCTAGCTCCCATACGGCATTTCTAGACAGACCCTGGGCAAGAATGCAACCCAGTGCTTTCAAAGAAAGGACCCAGTGCTGGCAGCATTCAACACCTGCCATCTGAAGAGACCTTGGGCCCCAAATAACCAGCATTGATAGCCAGGTACTACATCAAGGGCCTTGGGTGAGCCTCTGAGACTTGCTGGCTTCAGGTAAGATTTGGGACATTCCCAGCTCTGGTGGCTATGGAGAGAGACACCTCCTGTTTGAGATAAGTGGAAGGAAAAGTAATGGAGACTTTGTCTTGCACGTTAGGTGCCAGCACGGCCACAGTGCAGTGGAACACCAAGCAGACTATTGCGGTTTGTGATTCCAGGACTTGACTCTTGGATGGCATTTTCTGAACCCGCCCTGGTCCAATAGGGAGCCCACTAATATGAATGGTGTGTCCCAGGCCAGGCAGCATTCACCACAAGATGACTTAAGAGACCTTGGGCTTTAAGGGAATATAGATGGGAGTCTAGCAGTACTCCATGTGGCCTGGGGTGGTGGTGACTGTGAGGTCAGGCTCCTCTGTCTTTCGACAAGGAAGAGAAGAGTGGGAAGGATTTGTTGTGTGGTGTGAGTGCCAGCTCAGCTGTAATCCAGTAGAATACCAGGTACATTTCTAAGGTTTTTGACTCTAGCCCTTGATTCCTGCACAGCACTTCTGGAACCACACAGAGACTGGGGGAACTCACTGCTCTGACAGAAGGACACAGGCGTAACTATCTTTGCTACCTGCTGATTGTAGATCCCTTGGGCCTTGAGCAAACATAGGCAGTAGCCAGGGACTGGTTACAGCAGGCCTTGGTTGAGACCCAGCACTGTGGTGGCTTCAAGTCTGACCCAATGCAGTCATAGTGGTGGTGTCACATGGGTGCTTGTGTCACTCTGCCCCGAGCTTTAGATATCTCAGAACAAACACACAGAATTACTCTGTATATATGGAAGAAAGTAAGGGAAGAGAACAAGAGTCTCTGCATGATAATCCAGAGAATTCTCTCAGATCTTGTCCCAAACATCAGGGTGGTACCTCTACGAGGTTCTGCAAGAACCATAGCATTACTGGGTGTGGGTTGCCCCCTAGAGCAGATACAGCTTAGATCACAACACTCAAGTCTTTCCAAATATTTGGTAAGCCTTACAAGGATGGCTAACAAATAAGCCCAGAGAGTGAAGACTACAATAAATACATAACTCTTCAATGCCCAGACACCAAAGAACATCTACTAGCATCAACACCATACAGGAAAACACGACCTCACCAAATGAAGTAAATAAGGGACCAGGGACCAATCCTGGAGAAACAGATATGTGACCTTTCAAACAGAAAATTTTAAATAGTTGTGTTGAGGAAACGCAAGGAAATTCAAGGTAATATAGAGAAGAAATTTAGAATTCTATCAGAAAAAATTAACAGAGAGATTGAAATAATTAGAAAGAATCATGCAGAAATTCTGGAGCTGAAAAATCCAATTGGCATACTCCAAAATGCATCAGAATTCCCTTAACAGCAGAATTGATAAAGCAGAAGAAAGAATTAGTGAACTTGAAGACAGGCCAGTTGAAAAAACATAGAGGAGATAAAAGAAAAAAATAATAAAAGGCAATGAAGCATGCCTTCAGGATCTAGAAAATAGACTTAAAAGGGCAATTCTAAGAGTTATTGGCCTTAACGAGGAGGTAGAGAAAGAGAATAGGGGTAGAAAGTTTATTCAAAGGGATAATAACAGAGGACTTCCCAAACCTAGAGAAACATATCAATATGCAAGTACAGGAAGGTAATAGAACACCAAGCAGATTTAACCCAAAGAAGATAATAATCAGACTCCCAAAGGCCAAGGGTAGAGATGGGACCCTAAAAGCAGCATGGTGGCCCTCTTCTCATAGTTCTGCGAGGCAGTGCCCCAACACCCTATATTTCCCTTCCACACTATCCTAGCAGAGGTTCTCCATTAGAGACTCACCCGTGCAGCAAACTTCTGCCTGGACATCCAGGCATTTGCATACATGCTCTGAAATCTAGCCAGAGGTTCCCAAACCCCAATTTTTAAAAATTATACTTTATGTTCTAGGGTACATGTGCACAATGTACAGGTTTGTTACATTTGTATACATGTGCCATGTTAGTATCCTGTACCCATTAACTCATCATTTACATTGGGTTATCTCCTAATGCTATCCCTCTCCCTTCCCCCCACCCCAAAACTGGCCCTGGTGTGTGATATTCCCCTTCCTGTGTCCAAGTGATCTCATTGTTCAATTCCCACCTATGAGTGAGAACATGCAGTGTTTGGTTTTCTGTTCTTACGATAGTTTGCTGAGAAGGATGGTTTCCACCTGCATCCATGTCCCTATAAAGGATATGAACTCATCCTTTTTTATGGCTGCATAGTATTCCATGGTGTATATGTGCCACATTTTCTTAATCCAGTCTGTCATTGATGGACATTTGCCAAACCTGAATTCTTCACTTCTGTGCACTGGCAGGCTCAACACCATGTGGAAGCTGCCAAGGCTTGAGGTTTGCACCCTCTGAAGCCATGGCCCAAACTCTACATTGGCCGATTTCAGCCATGGCTGGAGCAACTGGAATGCAGGGCACCAAGTCCTCAAGCTGCATACAGCACGGGGACCCTGGGCCTGGCCCATGAGACCACTTTTTCCTCCTAGGCCTCCTGGCCTATGATGGGAGGGACTTCCGTGAAGACCTCTGACATGCCCTGAAGACAATTTGCCCCTTGTCTTGGGAATTAACTTTTGGCTTCTTGTTCCGTATGCAAATTTCTGTAGCCAGCTTGGATTTCTCCTCAGAAAATGAGATTTTCTTTTCTGTTGCATTGTCAGGCTGCACATTTTCTGAACTTTTATCATCTTTTTTGCTTTTAAAACTGAATGCCTTTAACAGCACCCAAATCACCTCTTGAATGCTTTGCTGCTTAGAAATTTCTTCTGCCAGATACCCTAAATCATCTCTCTCAAGTTCAGAGTTCCACAGATCTCTAGGGCAGGGGCAAAATGCCGCCAGTCTCTTTGCTAAAATGTAATGAATCACTTTCCTCCTGTTCCAAACAATCCAAACAAGTTCCTCATCTCCATCGGAGAGAACCTCAGCCTGGATTTCATTGTCCATGTCCTTATCAGCATTTTGATCAAAGCCATTCAACAAGTCTCTAGAAAGTACCAAACTTTCCCACATTTTCTTGTCTTCTTCTGAGCCCTCCAAACTGTTACAACCTCTTCCTGTTTCCCAGTTCCAAAGTGGCTTCCACATTTTGGGTGGCCTTAGAGAATAGTGGCAGGAAAAAGCAGGCACCTTCCTGGAGACCGGGGATGAGACGCATGACCTGAGAGTGGATTTGAAGAGGAAAGTTACCCTGCCCTCTCCCAGCCATTCTTGCCACCGAGATAAGGAGCAATTGTTTTCTTTCTATGGATGTTGGAATATCCTCAGGTCACAGAAATAGACCTAAGGATGAGCCAGCAAGGAGATGTCAGTAGGCACTGACAGGCCCCATGTCCCTTCTCTGGGGTAACTGAGGCCTCTGCCCCTCACCTGTGCCTTCTGTGGCCCTCAGTGACTGGCCCTCACTTAAAAGTCATTGCACTTTCCCTGTGCCATCTCTCAGGTCCTCCACCATATCCCAACACACCAGCTCCTCCAGTGGCAGGGAATGAGAGTCACTTCTGGGCTCATCTTTTACTTTATGCTACCCTTTGTTGAGTCCCTGCTGTGTGCTGGACAGAAATTTCCTTGAATTGCCATTGTTTCCAGGGACCCCAGCTGTCAATGTCTTCAGTGTTCTGATGATCTTGCAAGTGTGCACTCAACACAGGAAGCATTAGGAGAGAGGGGTACAGATTCCTGGTCTAAGTATAAATTTTATTTTGTAGGTACCTTCCCAGGCATATCAGTTTTCTTTCTTCAGGATGAAAATCCAGCATATGGAGCCTTTAGGGAACCCTATGTTGTTGAACAAATTGGTGTTCATTGTAAAACTGAGAGTGAGGTCAGATGTTGCAGGGCCATTTGATATAGAACATGTAATGAACGTTGGTGTCAGGCATGTGAATGTTGAAAATACTGTTAGAGGAACACCTGCTTACCAGGTCTCTGGCTTAATAAAACATGATAGCATGACTCCATCTTGAAGCGAATAGCTAGGCACTCACAAGGCACCTCTAAGGTTAATACTTATAGTCTGAAAACAGGCATATTACAAGTTGACCACCAGTTATAATTACAGAATATGTATGGCTATACAGAACATATTTCCCCTGGCCTGTGGAATATCCAGGTGTCCTAAGAGTGCTGCTCACTTTGCTTAAAGATAACATTAATGAGAACAGTTTCCTTAAAGGACTAATGGTCATTGATAACATCAATAGCCCCTATCGTTAGTTAGCACCTCTGCGCAATTCTAAGTTTAATCATAGCTCCTGCTGGTTTGCTAGTGCCCAGTCTTAAGGAAGGCACTAACAAAGGCCAGCACCTCCTCCTCCTGCTTTCTGAGGATGCCCTACTCTCTAACAGAGTAGTTTCCAATAAACTTGCTTATGTTACTGTGCTCTGTGACTCGCCTTGAATTCATTCCTATGTGAGATCCAAGAACCTGCTCCTGGGGTCTGGATCAGCACCGTCTTTTCTGACAACAATACAAATATGACCAGGGAGGGTCCTCAGGAGGCTCCAAGTCCCTCAATGCTCTTGTGCCAGATCAATCAAGGTCAAGCTATGTTGTCTCCCCCAAAGCAAAGCAAAAGCTTGATATTTAATCTGAAGCCTCCATAGTGTGGAAGCTTTGATTATTTTACCCTCTTGACATACACTTGCCTGTGCACAGACACACATACACAAAGCCAACCACACACACAAAACAAAGATGAATAAATGATTGCTGATTTAACTCATCACTCACTGGGTAGGTGTGCAGGAGGTGTAACTCACCCCAGGAGTCCTCTCCCGAGAGGCAGATCATGGTGAGGGCACAAACCTTGGCCTGGGCTCCCCTGAAGGTGAAGCTGCACCGAAACTGGACCCATGGCCCACATCATCTCCTGTGAGCCATAGGTGGAGCATTGACACCACAGAGCAATAATGGCCATGAAAAGTCTGGTGAAAACCAGTCCAAGGCCCCTATTTTTGACCCTTAGCAAAATAAGAGTTTCTCCTTTTCTCCTCCTTCCAGGCCTCTTTCCTCAGACAGGGAGCCAGGTCCAGTCTGAGGGACCTGTGCAGGGACTGGGGCCCAATCCCACAGAGGCCAGGGGAGCCACAGAAGCTGCCTCACTCCTTCTCTTTGCTGTCCTGGTCCTCTCTCAGGAGCATGGGGTCTTTGAGTCCCAACATCAAGAGTCTTCCCTTCTGGCCCCTGATCTTGGCCCTTACCTGTGCACCATAGGGGACATAGGGTCTTATGTTTGAGCTGCCCAGTTCTCCTTGTTTGGTGCCCTGCAATAAATAGCTCACTTTCCCTTGCCGCTATCCCGATGTCAGTGTTTGGCTTTGCTGTGCAGGGCGAGAGAACCTCGGTGCAGTTCCAAGACACCCTGATGCTGCTCTAGTAACCCTGGATGATTCAGACTTAAGCCTCAGTCACTCATTTTGGTTGTCGAAGGACTTAGGTAGCGGGGAAGAAATCTGCAAGCCAGAGGCAAATCTGAGGGATTTCATATTCGGGGTGAGGGGGTGTCTCCCAGACGCCTCTTCCCTCTGAATGCCCCCTCTGGGACTTCCAGGGATTGCTCCCAACTAGAGTGTCTGGGGAGCAGCTGTCACCCCAGGCAAGGGTCCTGTTACTCTCAGGAGGAGTAAGAGTGGAGCAGTGGGTGTGAAGGTTGGGAAATGTCCCTGTGCATGGCCCTTGACAACATACAGTTGAAGGAAACCCTGGTCACTGAGAAGATTCTGGATGTGGGCACTGGCAGGGGAGGGCAGAGGGCAGTGCAGCCAGCACCCAGGGCTGGGCACCGGGCATATCTGGAGGTGAGTGGGTGAGCCCTGGGACTCTTGCGTGTGGAAGTCCTTCCATTTCCCCTCCCAGTATCCCTGGATGTTTCCTTCCTGTGGGTTCCAAGTCTCCATTCCCTTCTTTCCACTTTCTTTACCCTAGATGTCGGACTCCCCCCATGGGATCCTGCACTCCTCTGGCCCAGAAAACTATTATGGCAGGAGAAGATTTCTTCCTGTCCACTCTTTCGGCTTCTCCTTCTCATCCTAGAGAGCCTGACCATGACCCAGTTTTCTGAGGAGTGATTGAGTCTGGTTGCTGAGCAGGATGAGGAAACTCAGGCTCAGAGAGGGATTTCCACCTAACGTGCCTGGAAAGCATGTGTAGCTTCCCAATAAGGTCTTTCTGTGTTCAGGAGACCATGGACCAGGAGTGTCAGTATAGCAGCTTTGTAGAGACAGTTCAGACCCTTGTACTTAGAGCAGAGGGGTATGTTTGCCATGGAGAGTGTGTGCAGGTAGCTGTGTGTGAGCCTGTGTGAATACACATGTTTGTACCCACATAAACATCTGTGTGGTCACAGAAAGAAATTTGCAGACTAGGGAAGCATTGCTGAGTCATAATAGTTTCCTACTGGGCAGGACTTGGTGTTTGCAATTGCAGGCATGACTATTTGCAAAGGCAGTTCAAATAGTAGAGAGATGAAACCAGGTTTTAAAAAAATGTTGCAGAAAGACAGTTATAAGGGAGGAAAGTGAGGACTTTCTGCCAAAATGCCTGAGGGCTTCCCTGCCTACCGCAGCCCTCTGAGTACTTAAATCCTCCTGTCTCAACAGAGGCCAGACTCTCATTTCACCCCAGCCTACCTGTCGTCTGCAAAGCCATGTGGCTCTACCTGGCGGCCCTCCTGGGCCTGTACTACCTTCTGCACTGGTACAGGGAGAGGCAGGTGGTGAGCCAGCTGAGAGACAAGTACGTGTTCATCATGAGCTGTAACTCACGCTTCAGGAACCTGCTGGCCAGACAGCTGGATGCACAAGGCTTGTGGGAGCTGCGTGTAGGACAGAGAAGGGGGCCAAGCAGCTAAGGGCCAGGCTTCAGACAGGCTGGAGATGGTGACCATGGACATCACCACGACAGAGAGCATTGCTGCAGCTGCCCAGTGGGCGAAGGAGCGTGTGGGGGACAGAGGTACCACCTCAATCCCTCCTCATGCCTGTTTGTTTCTTCTCTCTGTGTGTCACTAGGGGAGACCTAGTGTCTGCTAACTGGGAACATTCCCAGGACTTTTATTTTCAGGGGCTTGAGCTTTTCATTTTCCAGAGCAGAAGTCCTAGAGTGGCCGTGGCTGGGCCCAGGGTTAGAGGAGTCCAGCCTGTGGTTAGAGCCCAGTCTCTGGAGAATGTGGGGTCCTGACAGTTGGCATGAGACCATCGGGGATGGGGCCGGGGAGGATCCAGGCTTCTGATCTCAGCATTCTCTTACTGGTTCCTTCACACTTGTCCCTGTTGAGGGCTTTAAGATGATCCCCACTTGACTCACCAGGACACTGGGGCTTGGAGAGCTGAAGGGACTTCACATCAAACACCGAGTGATGAATCCTGTTCCTTTTGGGGAAAGGGAGATCATTGATTGCTTTGTTCTGATTGTAAATGGAAAACATGGAGAAATTATAGAAGAGGATAAGATTGGATAGATAGGACAGTAAGAGAGGATTTCTCATTGGAGAAATGATAGAAGAGGATGGGAGTGAAATGACATTCACCCTAATCCCAGCCTCCAGGGTTAATCTCCCTCTACTTTACACATTCTGGGGTCAGCATTTTCATCATCAAATTTCTTCCACAACATAACAATCAAGGTCTCCATATTCCAGCATGTGGAGAGACCATAATTTGTTAAAGGGATTCTATATCGTTGAATGCCGAAGTTTGTTACCCACTTTTCCTGGCATAAGTAACATCTGAGTAATGATTCTCTACCAAGGTTTGTTGACAGGCGTAGTAGTGCTATTCAAGAAAAGTAAAACTATTGAATCAAAGAATCCTCGTTCTTTCAAGTCCAGGAAAGGTTTCTGAGTGGGGGAAGGGCTACCATTGCAGGCCTTATTGTTTTTCCAATATTCCTAGGGTCAAGCCCTGTCTCCCGTATCCCCCAGCTGCCATCCACTCACACCCCTGCCCCTGCTGGCCTGGAATCCATAGCTCTGTAGCTCTGACTACTCCAGATCTTTCATACTATTAGTTTGCTCCCCTGTGTCTTCTGTAGAGTCTTCCCCAAAGCTAAATGGGCTGGGCACTATGGGGATAGGGCAGAGGTGGCCTTATGAGATGGTGGGAGGAAAGAGTGGTACTTCCTGGGGCAGAGAGTATAGTCTGGACACCTGTGTGGCATAAGACCCCCTTCCCTCCTCCCCTCCTGCTCTCGCCATTCAGTCCACAGTGAGCTGTGGGATACCCAGGTACACAGGGTGACCTTTTCTTCCAGGACAGATATTGCCTTGGCATTGATGCAGGTTGTAGCATAGCTTGTCCCCTGATGCCCAGTGCAGGCCTGTTCTCTAACTTCCCCCAGTCTTAGGATTTAGGCGTATCTCTCCTAACCAGGATGCAGAAAGTAATTACTCATGTGTTTTTCTTATTCCTTCCTTCCATTTTCCTTTCTCTCCTGTCCTTTCCCCTTGGTTTCTCTCTCTTACCCCATTACTGTCTTCCTGTTTTCCTGTCTCTGTCTCTCTCCCCTGGAGAGATATTTGTTGGGCCCTGGAGGCATGGGGAGAGCATCTGAGTCCATGCAACATACTGTTTGGGCCCTTGGATGAGTGCCCAATAAACTCAGCTTAGGACAACAACAAGGTTTTAGCTCTGACCTAAAAGCTCTAACACCTGACAGAGGGGCAAGAGAGCCAGAATCACTGTTGCCAGTTCTCACAGGGGTTGTGACCCAGTCAGTTCTGCTGGCCATGGCAGCCTCCTAAGCTAGGGAGGGTCCTGGCAGTGGGGTCTGAGCTGAAGATTGAGGATCCCCACCTGGCAGCCTTGAACAGAAATGGGGGAATGACTTTTGTCTTCAGCCCAGGTCCAGGGCAAGCCTCAGCCATCTGCCTGTGCTGTGGTGGCCTTATGGGGTGAAGCACAGGGCCAGGCCTTGGGGGAGGCTGGGCAGGTGGGTGCATGTGGGCTCGTGGAGGCCCTGGGCAGGAGCTGTGCCTCATGCTGTTGTTAGTGGAACCCCAAAAAAACGGGATTTGCACAGGAGAGCTCCTTGGTCTAATCGGCTTCTAGACACCCACTGACTGCAGGGAGCCCAGTGGCTGTGAGTGTGGGGAACCAGACTGAAGGCAGGGGGATGCTCCACAGAGGACAGCTGCCATTGCCCAGCTCAGAGGCCAGGGAGATTCCTGGGGCAGGAGAAGAAGGGAGGGGACTGAGGACTGCAGAGGAGGTGGAATATGGGAATTCTGGTAATCCACTGGATGTGAGGGGCATAGGAAGTGATAGCACTGAGGTGCTGCCTTGCTCTTGAATTGGTAGGATTTAGGGCTAGTAAGCTTTGGTATGTAAAATGTGGAAACCCCAGAGAGAGGCAAGGCCACCATCATAACTTTCATCTGCTATCTGCTGCCCTTCCCAACTCTCCAAGCTTTCTTGCATCTCCCACTGCTGTTGCATGCTGGGTTTGTATTAGGTTTCTTTGTTTTTTGTGTTTTGCCTCCCAAGACCTCTTAAGTCCTTGCCCTTCTGTGTGTCCGCCATGCAGGTGGGAGCTCTCCCACTTTGAAGTGAAGGTGGCTGTGATTGAACCTGGTCACTTCAAGACCAATATGAGAAGCTTTGAGAGGCATTTACAGGACCTCAAGGAGCTGTCGGACCAGGTCAGCCCTGAGGTCAAGGAAACCTATGGGGAGAAGTTTCTGACATCCCATGAGTGAGTTCTGGACAATGGGGCAAGAAACAAATCCTTGTCTGGAAGTCTAGGTCCATCATTAGTGCCTCCAACAGTATGAGAGTCTGTCCTCCAGACTCTGCCTCCCCAACAAAGTGAGGACATTTAGCCCCATTCCCAGGGTGCCATGTGGTCAACTGTTCACATAAAGGAAGCATCCAAGTTTCCTATAATTGGGACCACTGCCTCATCTGAACCCCTCATTATTTTGCAGAGGAAAGTGAAGTCAGAGACAGTGGGCTCATGGGCAGCTGGGTTTAGAGATAGTTGATTTTCATATTCTTAGGCTGTTAGTAGAGACCTTCAATTTATGAGTCCAGATATCTTAAAAAGAGAGGCTGAGGGAGCTTAGAGTGGCACAGATGTTTCTCGGGTGAAGGTTGGGGCACTCTCTGGGGAATATGGATAGATTACACTTGAGGCATATCATTTGGGGGGCCTGGAATTCTTAGACACTATCCTTCTAATTCAGAGCTCTAAACGGGAGGGAAGGGATGTGCTAGTACATTAAGGATCTTTCCTGATCCTTAACAGGCATCAGAAAAGCATCTAGAAGCCTTTGGGCAAAATGCAGTATGAATATATCCTTGTTGACCCACTGCATGGAGCACTCACTACTCAGCTGGCTGAGATGCCAATCTTCTCTACCTCCCCATGAGTGTCATGCCTACCTTCCTATGGACGTCATGCCCCATTGGGGCTCTCCAAGGCCGGCTAAGCCCCTATGAATCCAAGACTGGGGTGCATGGTTGGGTGGAGCTGGGTGACCTGGGTGAGATGATGTGTCCTGGGGAGAGTAATGGCATGGTGGGAGGGAGCTCTCTTGTCATCTGGATGCCTATTCCACCTTCTTCTTCATGCCCTCAACAGAGTTCCACTGAGATATCACTCAGGACTGGCAACATTAGGTGGAAAGAACCAAGGTGTTCTGCTAAAGAATGGGACCCAGTGGCACTCATAGGTGTCCTGTTGCCTTTGAGTCTTTTGGCCAATTCTGAGGAGTCTACACAATGGGAGGGTGTGAGGAGGGGAAGGATCCACAGCCCACAGCTTCTCTGCCTCCTGCTCCTTCCTCAGGTGTGCATCAACCTGGCCAGTCTATTACACTCTCCCCATGATGGAAATGGCCTGGAGGAAGTGGGTGAGGGTTCCTCTGAATACACCTGTGGACATGGTGTGGGGTGACAGGGCAGCCAGCCTGACCCCTAGACCTCAGGTGCCAGCTCTGGGGGCACTGGCTGGCAGTGGTGTCCTCAATAGGGATTGTGACAGAAGACACAGGAACCAATGTTTGACTCTCTTGAAACCATGGGCTTCTCTGGTTACTTTTGTTCTAGAGCAAAGGCTGAAAAGTGCAGCCATGTGCAGCAAGTTGCCTTCTAGTCTGAGGGGAACATGGGCTGTGAGCTACAGGGAGGAGGAGGCAGATGCCTTCATGGGGATCTGGGGATGAGAGGGACGAACTCAGGAGGAAATTGAAGAGAGAAGTTGGATTATCCCTGCCCTGTCTCAGCCCTTTCTGCCACCAAGGTGAGGGGCAATTGTTTTCTTTCCAGGAATGAATCAAGTAGCCTAGGATCACAGGAGCACACAGAGGGACAAGGAAGCAATGGCATGTCACTAAGGCACTGGCAGGCCCCAGATCCCTTCCCTGGGGCACCTGAGTCCTCTTCTTCTCTCAAGCAACCTCTTTGTAGCACTCAGTGACCGGCCCTCACTTTAACGTCATTGCATTTGGGAGGGGTACTGTTTCATGGGGTGAGAAATAAAGTGGTGGGAGGGAGCTCTCAAGTCCAGGGTCTTATACCTCACTTCCCTCACCTGTGTTCTAGGTTTCTCCTGGGATGTTATTCAGGACTCCGGTGATATTAGGAGGAAAGAACCACATTTTGCTGCTTAGGAAGGGAGACCCAATCACAGATAATGGCATCCCACTTCCTTGGGCCCTGAGCCTCATGGCCCACTTGTCACCCTGAAGAATCCACATTTGTGGAAGGTCTTGAGCAACTGGGGGTAGGTGAGCCCACACTGGCTCTTCCTCCTGTCTACCTCATCAGGGTGTGTCTTGGCCCTCAGAATCTATGCTCTCCCACTGGAGGGAAATGGCCTGACAGAGGAGAGAGCTCCTCTCCTCTGAGATACCTGTGTGCATGGGGTGGGGATGGGGAGTGCAGCTACCAACCTGACCTACCAGACCTTAGGGGCCAGCTCAGCAAGGAGTCCTGTCATCTGAGAGAGGAAGGCATTTCTAGCCCTGGGAGGAAGAGCCTTCTATGTGGTCCTACAGCCCTCACACCCCACACCCTCATGGACTGTGTGTTTAGTTTGAGACCAGGGGAACACTGCCAGCACAGAGGCCCAGGAGGTGCTGAGTCAGGCCCAGGCCGGCGCTGGAGCAGTTCTGAGGTATCCTTATTCTAGGTTTGGAGCCAACTCCTGGACCTCACCTGTGTCCTCAAGAACTGGGATACCCACTGCCCCAGGTCTGCTCAGTCCTTGAGTGACATGGTCTGACCTCTCCCAGCCAAGACTTCTCTGTTCATTCACCCAGGAGGCAGACAGACACTGGGAGATGGTTCCCAGATCCCACATAGGAGGTGCTCTGCCTCGAGGTGGTTATGAAGTAGGTGCGGTTTGCTTTCTACCATTTTCCACTTCCATCCCCTATAAGTTTTGGGTCTGCTCTTCAAGGGTGGGTTCATAATCTGCCTCCCCGCCACTACTTTGTTAAGGAATGGCCAAACCCTGCAGGGCTTTCCCAAGGTGACACCTGCTTTATGTGATTCTACGCTCATCAGACTTGGCAAATGGTGGATCACAGAGATACATCCTTTGTTCCTTCACACTAGAGAACTTTGTGGTCCCATTTCTGTATCAGACTCTCTAAGCCATGAAGGTGTGAGCTGGGACCAGGCTCATCCCAAGGGATGGTGACCCTAGATGTTGATCCAAAGAATCACAGGAGGCTCCAGCATCATTCCCCTGCATCTTATGAAATTCTGGGTGTGGCCCCTCACTACTCACACCTCTGGTTTCCTTATTTCCTTTCCTTTACCACCTTCCCTCTTAGCTTTCTGTAAATTATTTGCTAAATTGCCTAGAATCTCTTCTTCTCCTCCAAGTCCCGACCCAGAGAATTTTCTATGTCTCTGGCCCCAGTTCTCTGCTCCTCCTATATCTCATCCCCTCTTACAGTCAAGGCCTCTGCCCAGACAATTCCCTCAGCTGCCCAGCGAACTCATGATCCCACCTCATCATCTTGCCCAGGGCCAGTCACTGATGGCCTGAGTATCATCCCCAGGGGGTGTCAGGCCTGAGTCCTCCAGGTCTTTCTGCTTTCTGGTGGCTAAGTTTCACATCACCAGCCTCCCCTATAGGAGGGCCCTGCTGCCTCTAGCCTCAGGACAGTGGAGGTACATCCACCTTAGGAGAAATCCATTGCTTTTCATCCTCTCTCCTGGTGGAGACTTACCTAAGAATTCCAGAGAGCTGACGACCTGCAACTTGTTTCTCTTGAGGTTTGGAAGGTACAGAACTAATGTTGTTTGTTTTACATTAATAAATTTGTCTTGAATATTTTCCCTGAAAATAAAACTTAAACTTATTTACATACCTGCACTCATTACAAAAGATTTTGATCTCTGGAGACCAAAATCCCTAGGCTGGGTTGGGGGTAGGGTGGCGACAGGATTTCTAGGGGAGCTGTCTGCGTTGAGTCCTCCTTTTTCATTTGCCTCCCTTACACCACCTGGGTGAACCACCACTCATCACCAACATTGCCAGTGGATTCTTTCCCATTCTTGGCAGCTTTACCCATCAGGGCAGGGGGAGAGAAGGAGGCAGCCACCAGGGCTGTCAGAGGTGACAAGGCTTCAGGTTGGACTTGAATTTCTTGCATCTGAGCTAATTGCTGTGATGATGCATCCACCTATAAAAATTACAGCGTGGCTCACCCAGGGACCTAGATTTGTTGCAAGCTGTGGGAGGGAGGAGAGTTCTTCTTCCAGGTGGTTTCCTGTAGACTGCCTGCTAGGGCTCAGAGGACCAGCTTCTTCCCTGCTGTCTCCTGAGCCCACTCCCTCTTGGCCATCACATTCTCCTGCCCTATGGCGGCCCTCACAGACCTCTCATTTATGTACCGCTGGTTCAAGAACTGCAATCTGGTTGGCAACCTCTCGGAGAAGTACGTCTTTATCACAGGCTGTGACTCCGGCTTCGGGAACCTGCTGGCCAAACAGCTAGTTGATCGGGGCATGAGGGTGCTGGCTGCTTGCTTCACTGAGGAGGGAGCCCAGAAACTTCAGCAGGATACCTCCTATCGGCTGCAGACCACCCTACTGGATGTCACCAAGAGTGAAAGCATCAAGGCGGCGGCCCAGTGGTTGAGGGACCAAGTGGGCGAGCAAGGTGGGGCGAATTACATTCTTTGACTTTCTTGGTTTCTCCTTCTTCCTCTTCCTCTCTCCCGAAGCATCTGACAGTATCAGAGACCCTGATGTCCAGATGGGGTAGGAGGGGTGACATAGGAAAGGCTCCTGCTTCAATCTGGTTGGAAGCCACTGCATGGTTTGGCCTGTTCACATGAAGGGGTGATTTCCCAAGGAAGTTTTCTGTCCTGGAAACTCAGAGAGACAGGAAAGAGGTCTCAATAGGAAGTGAGGGGGGAAGATGTGTTCTGTGTGTCCAAACCTCTAAAAATGGACATGCCTGGCTGGACATGTTGGCTCATGCCTATAAATCCAGCACTTTGGAAGGCCGAGGCGGGAAGATCATGAGGTCAAGAGATGGAGACCATCCCGGCCAACATGGTGAAACCCATTTCTACTAAAAAATACAAAAATTACCTGGATGTGGTGGCATATGCCTGTGGTCCCAGCTACTCGGGAGGCCGAGGCAGGAGCGTCACTTGAACCCTGGAGGCGGAGGTTGCAGTAAGCCAAGATTGCGCCACTGTACTCCAGCCTGGTGACAGTGAGACTCCATCTCAAAAAAAAAAAAAAAAAAAAAATAGGATGTGCCTCTCTGAGGTTTCAGCAGTCCTAACCATCAGCTCCTGGGGAAATATAAGCACATTTCTTGTTGGGATCAGGATAAGGGGAAGGGGGAATGAGACAGGAGGTTAGATCCCATGAGGGGGTGCAGTTTCTCTCCTTGACTATGTCAGGCAAGGGAGAAAGAGATCTGGTCTCTTCTTGACATCATGGTGGGTGTTGGTTTGACTTCAGGGCAAGTATGTAAGTCAGAGTGGCTGTTCCTATCGGGAAAGGAAGCTGTGGACTGGGGCTGGCCCAGGACTGCGTGGGGACCTGCCTCATGCACTCGCAGCACACAGGGTGTGGGCCCAGGAACAGGAGGAACAGGATGGCTGGGTTGCAGAAGCAGCAGACTAGAGGAAGTCCTCCCTCCTAAAGGAACTAGTCTGGAGCCCATGCACAGGTCAGGGCAACAGAGCCCTGGAGCCAGGGGGATCCAGACAGTAATTCCCTGCTTGATTCTTCTCCTTAGCACTTATCACTAGTCAATGTACAATAGATTTTACTTATTTATTGTCTGTTTCCTCCTAGAATAAAGCTTCCTGGGGACAAGGATTTTTGTCCCTTTTATTTACTGTGCATCCTTAGTACCTAGAATAATGTCTGGCACCTAGTAAGGTACTCAATAAATAGTTTTCGAGTGAGCTAATTAATTAGTAATTCAGCAAGAGTGAGCCTCTGTCTTCAGCAGGCTGTCTCAACCAGTTCCCTACATTCAGCCTTGAGCCACTTGCCTTAATACCTCACTTAGCATGTTAGTTTCCTGTTGCTGTTGTAACAACACAACTGTACAGTCTGAAGACAATATAAACATATTATCTTGTAGTTCCGGAGGAGTAATGTCCAAAATGGGCCTCACTGATCTAAAATCAGTCAGCAGAACTGTGTTCCTTCTGGAGGCTGTAGAGGAGAATCCGTCTCTGCCTTTTCCAGCTTCCAGAGGCAGCTGACATCCCCTGGCTCCTGGCCTGCTACCTCCATCTTCAAGGCCTGCAATGTTGAGCCCAGTCTTTTTCACACTTTTCTCAATCTCTCTGATTCTCTGGTTTCTGCCTCCTTCCACTTAGAAGGACTTGTGATTATATTGGGCTCACCAGTTTAATCCAGGATAATTTCCCTGTGTTAACTTCCTCCCTAACTTTAAGGACAATTGATTAGCAACCTCCATTCCACCTGCAACCTTAATTCCCCTTTCCCATGTAATCCAGCAGATCCACAGGTTCCAGAGATAATGAGGCTGGCGACATCTTTGGGGGACCATTATTTTGCCTAAGCCACTGGGCAATATCCTTGCCTAAGAAGCACCGGGAACTGGGCTGGGTAGGGGGATGGGAGAGGAAGTTCTTGTGTGCTTTCTCATTGCTCCTGAATGCACAAAGGCAGGGAGATTGGGTAGGGGCATGGCTTCGGTGGGGACCCCGGCCCTAGAGGGAGGGGTAGACTAGGATTTATGTTTGTGTTGAGACCTGCCCTCAGGAGACAGTGGGATGCGCCTGCAGAGTATCCTGGGGCTGCTGAGGCTGGCGCTGTCAGGGGAATCACCAGGGCAGTAGGGCTTGGGGAATCCTTGCATGAAGGAGCTGGAAGGGGTCCTTGAGCAGCGTTTAGAGGGGTCTCCAGTGTGTCTTTAGCATTACCCTCCCTCTGGTGGAATTTTTTTGGAACTCCAATATGTAAAACAAATGAAAGGAGAGCTTCTCCTGCATTTTCCTCCTGCTAGAAGGCTTGCAAAATACAGTCTGGAAGCAACTGTTTTAGTCCAATCTGATGAAGAGTCTGAGGCCCAGAGAAGGAAGTGACTTGTTCAAGGCTGGAGGTAAAACCAGGACTGGACCTGACGCTCTTCAACCCTGGGCCCCTGCAAAGTTGAATGATCACACTTAGCATTATTTCTTTCCATTTGTACCAACCTAATTGAAATATCTCAAAGACAGTCCTCATCACATTTTCCATAATTATTTTATTTAAATAATTTATATATTTATTTATAAATATTATTATTTCCTTCTAGGCTTGTGAGTTCCTGGAGGGATAAAATGCTGTGTTGTTCATTTTATGTCTCCTTTGCCCTGTATTTTACTTTATTTTATTTCATATCATTTTATTTCATTTTATTTTCAGAGACAGGGTCTCACTCTGTCACCCAGGCTGGAGTGCAATGGCACCATTATAGCTCACTGTAACCTTGAACAAGGTAACCTGTAACCTGGGCTCAAGTGATTCTCCCACCTCAGCCTGCCAGTAGCTAGAACTACAGGTGCATACCACCACACCTGACTAATATTTTTTCTTTTTTGTAGAGACGGGAGTCTCACTCTGTTGCTCAGGCTGGTCTCAAACTCCTGGCCTCAAGTGATCCTCCCACCTCAGCCTCCCAAAGGGTTGTGATTACAGGTGTGGGTCACTGCACCTGGCCTCCTTCACCCTACAATTGTCACAGACTAGATACATGCATGAATAAATGTGTAAAGATGGATGAATGAATGAATGGATTGATTTTGGTAGTATGTGAAATGCAGTTGGTTATACTTAAGTGAATAGAGAGGGAGAAGCATGATGGGGAAGGGATCTAAACACTAATTCATTGGTATGAAAATGAAACTCTTATCCCAACGCTTATAGCTGAAATGCTGTTAGCTAACACCTTGATTGTAGCTGGCACAGAGCGCCAGCTAGTCGGCAGACTTTACTTGAATTGGGAAAAAGTGTCCCTTCAGGGAAAATGAATTAGTAAAAGATACACCTTTCTTTTATGTTATAGCCTGACTGGGTTGTGTCTTGTGCACCTGCTCAACCATCCTTGAAGGCACTGAGCCTGTGGGGAGCAAACCTTGGTTCTTTCCCAGGCCCCCTGATGATTTCTATGTGGTTCTCCATCTCACCCCCAGGCCTCTGGGCCCTGGTGAACAATGCTGGTGTGGGCCTGCCCAGTGGTCCCAACGAATGGCTGACCAAGGAGGACTTTGTGAAGGTGATTAATGTGAACCTGGTGGGACTGATCGAAGTGACCCTTCACATGCTGCCCATGGTCAAGAGAGCCCGGGGCAGGGTTATCAACATGTCCAGCTGTGGTGGTCTTGTGGCCGTCATTGGTGGTGGCTACTGCGTCTCCAAGTTTGGCGTTGAGGCCTTCTCTGACAGCATCAGGTAAGTGGGCCCTGGTACTAAACCACTCCAGGTGGAAATCCCGGGGGTTAGAGAGGGTTGGGAGTGACAGCTTGTGGGCAGGGGAATTCTGCAGACAGGAAGCTAACACAATAGCAGAAGGAAGGTTAGACCTCAAGGTGCTTTCTCCAAGGACCAAGAGAAGGTATGAGGAGAAGAGGTAGGGTGGAAATACGAGGCATCAGGTGGGCCTTCCCTTGAGCAGCACCAGGGTGAGTGAAACCCTGTTTGGGCCTGTGAGAGGAGGAGGGAGAGTCCCCCATAAGACAGACAGGCCTGGAGGCAGAGGTCCCTTCTGGAGGTCTTTAGAGGAGCATGCAGGTGTTGTGTAGACCCACACCCTTCACCATGTGGGTGTTGAGTGAGGAGTTGCTAAATGGGAGGGACCTGGTGGGAGGTAAGGCTTGGCCTAGATTCTCTATTGACTTCTTCCCGCCGGTTATGCCTAATGCAAATTGCCCAGAGACTGCTGGGCCAGTCTGGGAAAAGGCTGAGTACCTAAGGAAGGGCTTAGTTGCCTAAAGGCAATGCCAGGGCCATGCACAGGGGGTGAGGGAGGCATCTCTAAGTTCCTGAAAGACAAGCCCATCCAGAGGTGACTCTCCCTGATGATTGTCATCTTGAGACCCAGACTGAGCACAACTCTTCTTTCCCAGGCGTGAGCTCCACTACTTTGGGGTAAAGGTCTGCATCATTGAGCCAGGGAACTACCGGACAGCCATTCTGGGCAAGGAGAACCTGGAGTCACGCATGCGAAAGCTTTGGGAGAGGCTGCCTCAGGAGACCCGGGACAGCTATGGAGAGGAGTATTTCCGTAACTGTAAGTTCCTGAGGCAGGGGAGGGGTCTCTAAGGGGGGCGAGTGGGTCTTGGGGTCATTAGCTGGCTTTCCATTTACAGATGGTGAGACAAAATGCAGAGGAGTTCAGGACCCAAGGTCACACAGTGGCAGAGCTGGGGTTTGAGAATAGACAGCAAGCGGCAGAATCATCACTGCTGGAGCGGTGCAGCGAGTTAAGGGCAATTCGGCCCACTCCTGGCACCTGCCCACACAGCATCATGATGCAGGGGAATCAGGTGAAAATGCACTGAGATAAATATAGTGAAGAGATCAAGAGCATGGCTGCTGGAGCCAGACTGCCTGGGTTCAAATCCTGGCTCTACTACTTACCAGCTAGGAGACTTTGGGCCTATTACCTAGTTTTCCCATGCCTGAGTTTTCTCATTTACAAAATGGAGCTAAAGATAGATAGTGCCTCCTTCATGGGGTTGCTATGAGGGTTAGTATGTGTGAAGTGCTTTGCACATTCCGAGTGCTTGTTAATAAAGAAGAAAATGAGCACATGGGGATTTAAAAGAGAGGGTCTCTAGGCAGCTCTCTTTCTCTCCCTGAGCTGAGGGTCTCCTGTGAATCATTGGTGTTTTTGGAGGGTAGAGGTGGGACATGGCAGCTGTTTATCCTGCTGCCCCAAAACTTTGTGCTGCGAAAGTTGTCTGCTGGACATCATACGTCAACAGAGCACAAAGCCAAGACAGCCATTTTTTTCACTTAATACATACACACTTTATTGCATTTTTGTTTTTTATTTTTGTTTTGAATCAGTAATACAAAACATGCAAGGCTGCCATGTCCCAAGCATGTGTGGGGCTGGAGAGCTGGAGCGGACATAGCAGTGTGCCTGCCCCTCACTGCCTGTAGCTTATGGCCCAGTAGGGGAGACAAACATTAATAAAAACACATGTGTTTATGGTAGATGTGGATAAGTGCAACAGAGGAGAAACAGGGTTGTGAAAGAAGAATGAAGCAGGAAGTTGGGGTCCCAATTCAGGTTGTGGTGAAGGGGAGAGCTTCTCTGAGTTGACTTTGAGGAGGAGTAAGAGTTAGGTGTTGCTGGGAAGGGGAAAGAAGGGACTTTTTTTCTGCAGGAAGGCTCTGAGGCAGAAAACTCCATTTGAGGAACTTTAAAGAAACCAGCAGGTGGGAAGCAATGGGAGGTAGCTGGAGTATACAGAATAAATTAGAGCATCAAAGCACACTGAGGATTAAGGGGTGAGGGAGAGGAAGCCATCAGGGGTGAGTGCTAGCTTTACAGCTTGAAGAATATGGTGGATGGAGGTGTCATTCATTCATTGATTTAGGGAAGCCTCAGGGAAAAATGTTTGGGGTACCCCTTAGGTAAATTCATCTTTTAGTGCTAGACATGTTAGGATTCTGTGAGAAGAAAATGTCTAAGGATTTACATTAGTTGGGACTTACTCAGTGACAGAAGATCCAGTGCTAATTATTTAAGCAGAAAAGGAATTTCTTGCCTCACCTGACTAAAAAGTTGAGCAAGATAAGCTTCAGGTACAACCTGACCCAGACTGCAAATGATGTTGCTAGGACCTGGTTTCACCCATTTCTTGGCTCTGCTTCTTTTGCGTTGACTCCAATCTCTAAGCTCTCTCCCCTGTGGGAGCCGCATAACTGCAGCATCTCTTCACCTCCACCTAGGGTGAGGTCTGCTGGGAAAATAGGAGAGTTCTTTCCAGTACCTCTCCCAAAAGTCCTAATGTACACTCTGACTTGGAGGACCTATGGTGGCCACATCATAGGGGACTACGAGATGCACCCAACCCTAAACCAGTCACTGCGCCCAGGGGAATGTGAAGGTGTGATTGGCTCAGGCTGGGCCTTGTGCTCTGCCCAGACCAATGGACACGGTGTTGGGGAGGCATAGGTCCCCAAAGGGAAATGTGCTGTCGTTGGGAGCAAGGAGAGTAGATGTTAGTGTCTGTGGGGAAGAATATTTATCCTCTGTGTGATCATTCTTAGCAAAGAGTAGTTCAAATTATTTGTGGAGCTGCTCTGAGGCTGGGGCAAAGTGAATTCAGCCAGTGTCTGGAAACCTCACAAAGTCATTTTCTAAGTAAGCACTCAGGGTGAAGAGTGATTGTAGCATCTTTAGTGTGGTTCATGGAAGAATATGTATAAAGGCAAACTCCTCTGAAAACCTTGTCCAGAAACTGGTATTGTTATACTAAAGAATAGTAAGGATTGGGCTTATGAAATATGTTAGGCCAATTCACCTGTAGTCCACACCATAATTTCAGAGGAAAATTTTCAGGCAGTGCTCAACTACACTTAGATAAACGTTTTCCCAAGTGGTTATACCAGAATTTTCGCTTCAGTTGCCCAGTGTTTATTGGGATACAGAGATGAGACAGTCTCCGGGAAACTAGCAGGGAAGATGTGAAAGTAAATACACCACCACATGAAGAATCTTGCAATAATGGACATGCGTACAAAACAAGCAGCAGTGCAGACTTCACTCCGCTGTCACAGAAGCCTTACAGAGGTGACAGTTAATGCCTTAGTGAGTTTTGAAGGATGAATAGGAGTATACCAACAGGGAAAGAGATGGTGGATGTTTTACACAAGAGGAAGGGTGTGAGCAACATTTTGGTGACCTGACGTAGCATTGTATGCTTTTAGAGGTAGTGCAGATTCAGGCTTGTATTCCAGCAGTCCCCCTAATCATGTTGTACAGCTCTCCAAACTTGTTTATCCATTTATAAAGTACAACTCTTCTCTCATGGATTGTTAGGAGATTTAAACAGAAATGCAAAATACTCAGCTCTGCCACAGTAAGAGCTGAACAAACCTTTGCCATTGCCATTATAGTCTGGCAGGAGTGCTGTGGGTGGTGATTGAGGAGGGGAGAGATTAGGAGTCAGATCATAAAATGCTTTGATTGCTATACTAAGGAGCATGGCTCTTATCCTAAAGGCATTAGAGAGCCTTGTAAATGGCTCTGAAACAGCGGATCAGATTTGTGTCACTGTGGGAAGGATAAAAAGGCCACCTGGGAGACTACTGCAGAAACCCGGCGAAGGAATGATAAAGACATGAAGTTCTAAGTCATGGTGGTTCTGGTGGTGGGGGGTGGCTGTGTGACAGACAGGAGAGATATTTAGGAGTAGTCCTGGAGCATCACTGGGTACGAACTCAGCAAGTTGCTGTGGCTGACCAAACAGGCCCCTGGCTTGTAACCCCTAGGAGCAGGCCTGATACTTTATAGACTTTATCTTGCTTAATTCTCCCAATAACAAAAACGTTTTCCCAAGTGCCCAACTCCAAAGCCTATGTCCTTCCTCACTGTGAAGGAGAGTGACAAGGCCGGATGGGTCCTTCAGTCTCCCTTCCCACTCCATGCCTAGCAGGGTGCTCAGCACTGAATGGCAGCTAATATCTATTTGAGAAAACAATGAAAGTAGGTGCCTTATACCCTTTCCCATGTGTGGGGTACCTTCTTCCACCCCACTGCCTATGTAAGCCCTCCCCACCTCTCAGAACCCAGTCCCCAGCCCATCTCACCATGTCAGCTTGCTCCACCTCCTCAGCCCACAAAGGTTTCCCTGGCTCCGAGGTGGCAGAGACAGCCCCTTGGGCATCCTGAACGATTCCTTCGGCCCTCAGTCCTGCTGCTGGTGGCCTCTGTGCCAGCTCTATGGTCAGAGGTCAGGGTGTGGTTTCCCAAGACATTGCTGCCTTATGGACAGTCTGGCTTTAAGTTAGTGTGGCTCTTGTTGAGATCCCAAAATGTAGTTTGGCTTTTTCCCTGCATCAGTTTTCTTTCCAGGAAACAGAAAATGGAGTTTCTCAGAGTCTGGGGTAAAGGGGACTGAAGTGACACTGCCCCATTCTCACCAACCACCCACAAGGATCCTGGCCCCGAGTGGGTGAATTCCTTGCCTGCCTGGACCATTCTCAAAGTCAGGGCAGCTTTGGCTTCCTCTCCATTTTCAAGTTTTCATCCCTCATCAGGGCAGTCTGACTTTGAAACACCATTTTCTCTGGAGTCCTCAGGGCTCTCAGTGAAGCATGAATCCCTCTGTCCTGGGGTGAGGATGCACATGAGGGCCTGGTGGGTGTGTGGTGTGGCCCTTCTCCTATTTATGTCATGAGCTTTGGCAGACTTGTACTACCTGGGGTCTTGTCCCCATCTCCACTCCTGGGTGCCAATGCAAACAGAACAGCCCCTCACATTTGTGAGGGCCCCACGAGGTGCTTGTCTATTCCTTAAATTGTTTGAGTCCACAATGGCCAATGATCTTATGACCGAGGTAGGGGCAGTATTACTATTTTTAAATAATATTTTCTCCTGCATGTTTTTGTTTAAATGTGGGAACCCTAGGAAGTACATAGAAGGAAAAAAAAAAAGGCTGTCTTCCCATCATGTTTGCTATTCTGTACTCTCCCAGTGTCTACCCTGCTATTAATCATCTTTTGGTATTCTCCAGGACAGACTTTTTTTTTTTTTTTTCTGAGATGGAGTCTCACTCTTGCCCAGGCTGGAATGCAGTGGTGCGATCTTGGGTCACTGCAACCTCCTCCTCCTGAGTTCAAGTGATTCTCATGCCTCAGCCTCCCTAGTAGCTGCGATTACAGGCACGTGTCACCATGCCCGGCTAATTTTTGTATTTTTAGTAGAGAGGAGATGTCACCACATTGGCCAGGCTGGTCTCAAACTCCTGCCCTCAGGTGATCGACCTGGCTTGGCCTCCCAAAGTACTGAGATTACAGGCTCGAGCCACTATGCCCAACCTTCAGGAAAGATAGTATTATCCCCATTTTACAGATAATAAAAGTTTAAGCTCAAGGTAATATAACTAATAAGTGGCACAGTTTTAAGAATGCTCACAGTTCTTCTCATCACCAGTCTAATGCAATAGTAGGAAAAATGCACAATTGTTGAATTCAGGAAGATAAATAAGATTGATGCTTTATTTATTTATTTATTTTGAGACAGCGTATCATTCTGTTGCCCAGGCTTGAGTGCAATGGTGTGATCTCGGCTCACTAAAACCTCTGCCTCCTGGGTTCAAGTGATTCAGTATCTCAGCCTCCTGAGTAGCTGGGATTACAGGCAAGTGCCACCATGCCCGGCTAATTTTCATATTTTTAGTAGAGATGGGGTTTCACTATGTTGGCCAGGCTAAGATTATTTATAATAGTCTTATAAATGTGTGTTTGTATAAGGGACCACCTGGAGGGTGTGGCAGACCTGTCTGAAATGTTAGATCAGGGATCTCGTGGAAAGCGTAGTTGGACAGAATTCAGAAGAAATCATCTTTTATGAAGAATAACAGAGCCTTTTTCCACTGTCTGCCCTCAAACAGATACTGACAAGTTAAAAAACATAATGCAGGTGGCAGAGCCCAGAGTCAGAGATGTCATCAACAGCATGGAGCATGCTATTGTTTCCCGGAGCCCTCGCATCCGCTACAACCCTGGCCTGGATGCCAAACTCCTCTACATCCCCCTGGCTAAGTTGCCCACCCCTGTGACAGATTTCATCCTGAGCCGGTACCTTCCAAAGCCAGCGGACAGTGTCTAAACTGGGGAGGCTCAATGGGTCAGTGGAGCCTAGAAGTGGGGGTGGAAGGAAGGACTGTGGGGTCACAAAAGGTAGTATCAGATATCCTGGGGACACTGGCTGCAAAGGACGCTTGGCTCAGCTGACACCCACTGCTGTCGAATTTACCAGTAACTTCTAACAGAAGATGAATGCCTCTTCCCACCCTCTGGGACCACACAGAAACCTGAGGTGGTGTTTGCAAGTTCAGAGATCTGCAGCAATGGCTCCAAGGACATCTGTCACCCAGTCAGGATATGGCTTTTTCTGGTCTTGGAAAAGTCATGGAGAAGAAAACCAGCTCCTGAGGAATCATGAGCCCCTTTCAGTTATCACTGCCACTGAGAAATACTGTGGGACAATCTTGCCTCCAGGAGAATCTAACCACCTTCCTACTGGGTCCCTCAATATGCATGACTTCATTCACATAACCCATCACTGAAGTACCTAGTAGGGCAGATAGGGAGTGCAAGATTACATCAGACAAAAGTTTAAAATATTTTCTTTTTAGATTCTTCTATCTATAGGTGATTGGGATCCACATGAAATAACATTCATTTATTTAATCACCATTGAGTCATTTTTCAAATATTTATTGAGCACCTACTACCTACCAGGCACTTTGTAGGTGCTGGGGGAATATAAAGATGATTAAACCATGGTCTTGGTTATTTATTGTTTATTTTGTGTTTTGCTTTGCTTTGTTTTAGCACAATATCTAGTAGCTTAGTTAGGACAAACAATGATAGAAGGAATCGAAATCAGAATACAAATTTTTAGAGCTATGAAGGACCCTAGAAGTGTTCATCCAATACTTCAAAAAATTGGCTGTACCTTGTAATCACCCAGTTAATTAAAAAATACAGACTCCTGCACCAATATTAGAAAATCTGATTCAGTAGGACTGAGACAAGACCCAGAAGCATGTATTTGTAACAAGGACCTAGAAGATTCTGATGCACCTGAGCAATTGGGAGCCACTTATTCCATAGAATAAGTAACTTAACACTCAGAGGGGGAAGTGACCTACCTAAGCCCCCAGCTTAGTAACTAAGACAAGGATAGAAATGAGGCGTTCAGACTCCCAGACCAGGATTCTTTTTCAGTTATAGGAAAATCCATTTCTGAAGTTAGTAACACTGTCAAATAAGTCATTGAACTAATTTTTAAAAAAAAGACTTAAACTCCTGGGTCATATGAAGTTCTATTGAAAAGACTTTTTTTGATCTTGATAAATGGTCATGTAATAAAGGTCAAATGTTATTTTTTTAACTAAAATATCTTTAATTTGGGTCTCTTCAACATCTGAAAATAATCAAATATAATCCAGGTATATCTGCAAAGACTCTTTCCAAATAAGGTAACACTCACAGGTTCCAGGGGTTAGCTTATAGATATATCTCTGGGGAGCTACCGTGCAACTCACTACAGTTTTAGCACTTCTATTCCTGGCACCAAATTCTAAATCAGATAGAATGCACTCAACAACAAGTAACAGAAAAGCCAACTCACAAGTAACAGAAAAACCAACTGGCTTAGACAATGAAGAGTGAGGGCAGGGCTCAGTGGCTGAATGATGGCATTGAGGCTGTAGGCTCTTTCTACTTCTTTGCTCTGCTACCCACAGTTTTAGCTTTACCCTTTGTTATTGTGGTGTGACTGCCAGGCAAAGGGAACTCTACATTTCCCCATTCACAACTTAAAGAAGAAGAAAGAGCCTGCCTTTCCACAGCATTCAAGATTGAAGAAGTTTCTTTCCTAGAGCCCTCATCACGCGTCTCCTTGAATCTCATTGGCCCAAATTGGTTTAAGCTTGTCCACCCCTGACAAAGAGGTAAATTGCCATGAATTGCTTAGATTAATCACGGGACAGATGGGATGTTGGGAAATCAGTCACAATGCCTACCACCTTGGAAAATGCAAAACTCAGACATTGTGCTCTTGAGAGGGTTGAACAAAGGTCAAAAATAAATTTTCTGAAGACACAAAAATTTACTAAGGGGAAATTGGCTAGGTAATATTTTGAGATGATAATTTACACTTTTTCATTCCTCCCTGTTTTTCTATGTCCCCTTCTTCCATTCAAATGGATAGCCAATTTGGTACTTCTTTACCTAGGGTGAGATGTTTGATGGGATAAAACATACAAATTTCCTGCACTTTCTCCAGCTTTAGTCTCCCCCAACCCTATATATTTAGAAAAAGTATAGAGTTTGGGGAAAGAAGTAAAACAGAATGTGACTTATGGGTGTATCAAATGACTCAGAGAAACACAGACTTTCCCCTATGACAAAGAGATTCACTCTGATTAGAGAAGAAGGTGATGTTTGGGGTTCCCAGAAAAGGAGGGACCAGGGCTCACTTTCTGGAAGCACCGTGGGGTCACTCCATGGCGAGGTGACAAGACTCAAGAGTCACAGCTACATTGTACGTTTAGGCAGCTGAGGCTCCAGATGACCTCACAGGAGACTCATGTGTCCCACCATGGCAGGAAGGTAGTAGAAATTTGCTAGATATAAAGGGCATGTAGACTGGAACAGAAGACACTAAAGTGGCAACTTTTAGAAGATAAAAGTCTTAATTTTTTGGTCTGAGGGCCATCTCTCCACCTCATCATTAATAGCTGAGGTATTTTTTGAACTTATGAGCTGAGATTCATATATGCTCCAGAGTTACATTTTGGTTAATTTCATATTAGGACCATGACCTTTCTTACATAACTTTTGTATTTTCCTGGAGTTTTGAATTGCCTTTTCTTGTTCATTTATTCAGCTTCTTAATCATTTTTATCTCCATTTTTAAAGTAGGGGAGTAATGTGATCTGATTTATAATTTTAAAAGATCACTGGGGGGCTCTGTGGAGACTGAAATGAAAGAGCAATGGTGGAAGCAAGAAGGCCATTGCATAATCCAGGCAAGAGATGATAGTGCCCTAAGCTGAAATGGTGTTAGCAGGAATTATGATAATAGGTAAAATCAATATATAATTTGGAGGTAGAACCATTAATGGACTTTAATCATTAGTCAGTCTGTCAAGAAGAGTTTATCAGGCTCCTACTAAGTGCTAAACGTGGTTCCAGATTCTAGAGTTATAGTGGGGTATAAGGCAGAGTCCTTGCCCTCAAAGAGTTTATATTCTAATGGAGGGAGGGGTTGGCCAATAGACATATAAAAAAGTGAATGAAATAATTTTATATACTGATAAGTGCTGTGGAGAAAAGAAAATATAATAATGTAATAGATGACTAGGGAGGCTGCTTACCGTTTTTTCTAATCAACATTATTGAGGTAAAGTTTGTATTAAAAGAAATGCATCCAACTAAGTATACAGTCTGATGAGTCTTGTCATATGAATACACCTGTACAACCACCACCAGTCAAAATATAAAATGTTTGTCTCATCCTAGAAAGTTCCCTTGTACCTGTTTGCAGTTAATCATCCCTCCTCTCCACCCTGGCTCCAGACAACCACTGATGTGTTTCTATCACTATAGATTCATTCTGAGGCTGCTTACTTTTCAAAAAGACCGCTTTTGCTGCCATTGAGGAATGAATAGGAATGAACTGGATTGAAGAGGTGCAAGTCTAGACCTGATAAGAGAAATGTGACAATAAAGTAATAGAAATAAAAATAATTGGTATTTATTGGACATTTATTCAGTCCAAGCACTGTGCTTAGTATTTCCCACACATTATCCATTCAATTTTATTCAACCTCTGCAACAAGTCCTGTGGGGTTACTCCTATGTTATAGAGGAGGAAACTGAGGCTCAGAGAGGTAAAGTAATTTGCACAAGACTACACTGCTAATAAATGGCAGAGTCAGAGTGCAGTTTGCCACATGTTACAAGAGCAAGCACTTCCAGAGTGCTCACTACATGCCAGATACTGTTCTAAGCACTCTAATTTTCTTTTTTTTATTATTTTTTATTTAAGTTCTGTGATACACGTGCGGAACATGCAGGTTTGTTATATAGGTATACATGTGCCATGGTGGTTTGCTGCACCTATCAACTCATCATCTAGGTTTTAAGCCCTGCATGCATTAGGTATTTGTCCTAATGCTCTCCCTCCCCTTGCCCCCTACCTTCCAACAGGCCCCAGTGTGTGTTGTTCCCCTCTCTGTGTCCATGTGTTTTCTTTGATCAACTCTCACTTATGAATGAGAATATATGGTGTTTGGTTTTCTATTCCTGGGTTAGTTAGCTGAGGATGATGGTTTCCAGCTTATCCATGTCTCTGCAAAGGACATGATCTCATTCCTTTTTATGGCTGCATAATATTCCATGGTGAATATATATCACATTTTCTTTATCTATCTATCATTGATGGGCATTTGAGTTTGTCCTTTAGAAAATTCTAAACAGAATCAAAAGGCTACTGTAGCCTCCCTTAAGAGAAAATAATTCCAGGCTGGATGTGATGGCTCATGCCTAAAATCCCAGCACTTTGGGAGGACAAGGTGAGTGGATCACTTGAGGTCAGGAGTTCGAGACCAGCCTGGGAAACATGGTGAAATCCCATCTCTACTAAAAATACAAAACTTAGCTGGGCATGGTGGTGCACACCTCTAGTCCCAGCTACTTGTGAGGCTGAGGCATGAGAATCACTTGAACCAGGGAGGCGGAGACTGCAATGAGCTGAGATCACACCACTGCACTCCAGCCTGGGTGACAAAGTGAGACCTTGTCTCAAAAAAAAAAAAAAAAAAAAAAAAAGAGAGAGAGAGAGACACAGAGAGAGAGAGAGAGAAAATAATTCCAAATTGAGTGAATGCCTTAATGAAATAGAAAGAGAGATTAGAGCTTGTGAACCTGAAACTAAAGCTGGAAAAAAACCTCTGGAAGAAACTTCTTCCAGTAGACTCCCCTTTCTCCCACTCTTCCTGGCTTCATTCCCCTTTCTGCCACTCTTCCTGTCTTCCTGTCTTCTTCCAGTCTTTCTTTCAGAAAATCTTTTTGCCACCTGTCCTTTATCCTTCACTTTCTCCTGCCTCTTTCACTCTTTCAGCTGGTTATTTTGGAAACATTTCTAAATTTTTTCTGAACTTGTCTGTGTGTTTTCTTGTAAAATCCTGTGAGAAATTCCTGTGACTGTATGTTACCTTGATATCCATTTTAATCCTCTTCTGACACACCCAGACTTCTTGAAAAAGCTTAAATTCTTTCTGTGCTTGAGGTATAAATTTGCTACCCTATTTTCTTTAAAGCTCAGTAAAGGCTTCGGGCATGTGGAACAGATAAATTTCAGCCCGTTCCATTTACAGAAATGCAGTTGGAATCAAATTGTTTTTTGAAACTAATGAGTTTTACTTAACTCATGGCTAAGTTTTAAAATGAAAGCTGTAAGATCTTTATTTGTGTCTGTATTTTTGTGTACATGTATGTTTACATATCTATTCATATATTGTCTATAGTTCCAAATTGTTTTATAAATAAATGAGTACTTGCCAGGTGCAATGGCTTGTGCCTGTAATCCAAGCTCCTCGGGACACTGAGGTGGAAGGATCACTTGAGCCCAGGACTTTGAGGCTGCAGTCAGCTATGACTGGGCCACTGCACTCCAGCGTAGGTGACAGTGAGAGCCCATCTCTTACAAAAAAATAAAAGAATACTCATAGATTAAGCAAATAAGCTGAAATGCTTTTCAAGTTAATGTGATTTAGTTATCTTTTGGCAGATGGGACTAGACTAACATTGTTGGTTTGATGAAAATGGCTGCATATTCTGAGTTATCAGCAAAATGTGCACGTATTTAACTTTAGAGTTCTTGCTTTTATAATATTTGCCTGGAATGCAATAATGTACAATTGGTTGACAGAAACAGCGTGGGATAATGACTAGATTTGTTTGATGTCTCTTTAAATTTTTCAAGCATAATTCTTTGAGAGTGAATGGATTTGGTGAATTTGGACAGGATAAATTTTGTAAACTGGTTTATGTTTTGTGATATGTTTACTTGGGAAGGTTTTTAAAATCTCTTGGTAAGTATACCCCTAGAGATTCATTAAGCTAAATTAAATGATGGATGTTCATTGAATGTCTAGATCATTTCCAGATAAAACATAATGCTGAGATATTGGTTGCTGAATATAAATATAGGCTCATATACTGCTGACTTCTTATTTCCAAGGAAAACAAAAGTTATCTGAATCTGTTAGTAGAAATGTTCTGTTTCATATTAAAGAGTTGTTTTGTTAGAAAGCCTGTGTCTCTGGAAATTGTAAAATGTGTATTCACAGATTTTTGATATGTGATTGGTGGTTAAGAGTTGATAACTTCTAGCTGGGTGTGGTGGCTCGTGTCTGTAATCCAAGCACTTTGGGAGGCCAAAGCAGGTGGATCACCTGAGGTCAGGAGTTTGAGACTACCCTGGCCAACACAGTGAAACCCCATCTCTACTAAAATTACAAGAATTAGCCAGGTGTGGTGGTACGTGCCTGTAGTCCCAGCTACTTGGGAGGCTGAGACATGAGAATCGCTTGAACCTGGGAGGCGGAGGTTGAGGTGAGCCAAAATTGCACCACTGCACTCCAGCCTGGGTGATAGAGTGAGACTCTGTCTCAAAAGAAAAATTGAGGCCGGGCATGGTGGCTCACGCCTGTAATCCCAGCACTTTGGGAGGCTGAGGCAGGTGGATCACGAAGTCAGGAGATCAAGACCATCCTGGATAACATGGTGAAACCCTGTCTCTACTAAAAATACAAAAAATTAGCTGGGCATGGTGGTAGGCACCTGTAGCCCCAGCTACTCGGGAGGCCTGAGGCAGGAGAATGGCGTGAACCTGGAAGGTGGAGCCTGCAGTGGGCCGAGATCACACCACTGCACTCCAGCCTGGGAAACAGAGCAAGACTCTGTCTCAAAAAAAAATTGATAACTTCCTGGGTTTTCATTGAAAATTAGGGTTTCTAAGAGTTGACATTATAACTAATGTGTGATTTAACTACTAGAAATGAAAAAGACCATTTCATATGTAAGTATATGAGAAGGATCTGATGTATTTTTGGTAAGGAAGGTTGAAAAGAAAGAGGATTATTTTGTATAAGAAAGAATGCTATGTGGCAAATTTTTCTCCTAAAGTGATTGGTTAGTTAAGAAAGTGTAAGAAAAAGCAGAAAGTCCAAGCATATCGTAAATGGTCTAAGTAATGATAAGGTTTATAAAAAGAGCATTTATAGAGGGAATTTTTTGTGTCATCACTTTGTCTACAATTAGAGGGAAATTATTTATGGGTCTTACTAGGGATTGAACTTTGATGTGAAAAACACACTGATGCAGATTTTGTCCCCTGTGTTAGAATAGCAAGGTTTTCTTAGAATGTGGATTTGCTCTTAGTAAAATTATAAGAGGTTTTGATTAATTCTGAAATTTGTTTCTTTGACAGTCATCCTCTCAATTACAAACAGTCTCTATTTCTGCCACATTTCTCCCTGGAATCTATCTAACTTCTCTCCCAAGTTTCAAGTTGGAAATACAGCTCTCCTTCTTTCGATCCTAAAAAGATGGTTTTTGCTTGGTTGGGATGATAACATTCTCCTTCAAACTTTTTGTTGACTCCTGTAACATTTTTCTGGTTCTGCCAGTTCACTTTTAATCAGATTTAACTTTCAGGTTATCTAAATGAACTTACCAAAAGAAAAAGCAATCACATTGCAGGAGGCCTTTTGGGCAATTGGCCTAGGAAACGAAGATTCTGCTTTACCAAGATAATTTCCTGTGCTTCAAGTTATCTTTATTAGGTTTTTTATTACTTAAGAAAACTGAGCTTTAAAAGGGTTAAGGTTTTTACATTCATGTAACTTTTTCTATTGCTTTTGACATTTTTTGATTGTCAGTCTGGCTAAATAAATATTACTTTGCAGCAAACTTTGATTCTACTGAATCAGATACTTTGGACTTTAAACCTTGTGACATCTTTGGAAGGTTTCCTGGGATCAAAGCCCTAAATTAAATTTTTTTTACTTCATCTTGTAGAGATATTATTAGGAAGCATTGTCAAATAAAAATTATTTTTAACTTTCTTTAAGTTGCATTTGTGTAAATGTGTTATTAAAATGTGTTTCAAAATTGTATGTGATAAAATTCTGAGATATAGTGATATGTGTTGTCAATCAGCTATAGTCCAAAATTTCTTTTCATGGAACTGCAGATCAGTATCAAGCAAGGTAAAATTGATTGCATGAAATTAAGTAATTGATAAGGATAATGTTTTATGACTTTTATTTATTTAGAGCATTCTTGTTCTTAAATGTTTTGTTTTTCAGATTCAAGGAAATTTTACTTCATAATCTATTTATAGTTAGTAATAATTTGGTAAAATATCCTTTTGTTAACAAAGGTGGGAGAATTTGCTTTTTCTCCCTACTTGAAATTCCAAAATTTAGAAACTATTTGTGAGTATTCTTATTTTATTTACATGCTCCCTATAAGCAGGATACTCAACTGGAATTCTTAGTTACAATATCAAGGTTTTGACTGAAATGTCATATTTAAGAATGTACATAAAATGCCTGGCTTCAAGAGTTCCCAAGCTTAGAGTAAGTGAGTCAAAATTGCTACTCCCAGGCATGCCTAAGGACACTAAGACTAAATGAAATCTGAAGTTTGCCTTGGTTTGGCTTCCTCAACTCAAAAGGTTTTAAATTTAAGATTCCTATAAAATCAGTGTGAAAAGAAAAACTTATGTTTCCAAAGAAAAACTATAATATAACTGTTACTAGATTGTAGACCTGTACATTGTTTTCAGATCCTTGTTATCTACCTGTAGACTGGACTACACCCTGAGTTCTCCTAATTTCCTGATGCCTCTGCCAAACTCCAACAAGGAACATTCCTAGACAATTAACAGGTGCCTACCTGACTTTCTACCTTGCCTGGCCCAGGCTGTTCAAATTGGCTATGAGTCTCTCAGTCACAGAAGTCCCACCAAGGGACTAGATGGACCCAGAGCAGGTAGCCACATCACTTCAACAATAATATGGGACAAAGACATAACACTGGTCATCAATGCTGCCTGTGGCAGGTTTCAACCAAAGGGAAGGAAATGTCAAAAGTATGACCCTGGCCAACAGACAAAATGAACTCCCCATGGTTAACTGAGGTGCTCAAAGTTACAGGAAGCATGGCTGGGAAGGCCTCAGGAAACCTACAATCATGGCAGAAGGCAAAGGAGAAGTAGGCACATCTTACAAGCAGGAGCAGGAACAAGAGAGTGAAGGGCGAGGTGCTATACACATTTAAACCACCAGATCTCATGAGAACTCACTCACTATCAAGAGAACAGCAAGGGGGAAATCTGTCCCCATGATCAAATCACCTCTCATCAGGCCCCCTCCTCCAACATTATGAATTACAATTCCACATAAGATTGGGCAGGAACACAGGTTCAAATCATATCATTCTGCCCTTGGCCTCTCCCAAATCTCAGGCTCTTTTCACATTACAAAATACAATCATCCCTTCTCAAGAGTCCCCCAAAATCTTAACATATTTCAGCATTAACTCAAAAGTCCACAGTCCAAAGTCTCATCTGAGGCAAGGCAAGTCCCTTCTGCCTGTGAGCCTGTAAAATCAAAAACAAGTTAGTTATTTCCAAGATACAATGGGGTGACATGGCATTGAATAAATACACCCATTCCAAAAGTGATAAATCACCAAAACAAAGGGGCTATAGGTCCCATGCAAGTCCAAAACCCAGCAGGGCAGTCATTAAATCTTGAAGCCCCAAGATAATCTCCTTTGATTCCATGTCTCACATGTAGTCTACACTAATGCAAGGGGTGGGCTCCCAAGGCCTTGGGCAGCATTGCTCCTCTAGCCTGCAGGGTTCAGCTTCCATGGCTGCTCTCAAGGGCTGGCATTGAGTACCTACAGCTTTTTCAGGTATATGGTACAAGCTGCCAGTGGATCTACCATTCTGGTGTCTGGAGGATGGTGGCCCTCTTCTCACAGCTCCACTCTGCAGTACCCCAGTGGGGACTCTATGTGGGAACTCCAACCCCATTTTCCCCCTCCACACTGTCCTAGTAGAGGTTCTCCATGAGGGCTCCACCCTTGCATCAGACTTCTGCCTGGATATCCGGGTGTTTCCAAAAATTCTCTGAAATCTAGGTGGAAGCTTCCAAGCCTCAACTTTTTCCCTCTGCACACCCACAGGCTTAACACCATAAAGAAGCTGCCAAGTCTTAATGACTTCAACCCTCTGGAGCAGTGGCCTGAGATATATCTGGAGCCCTTTTAACCATAGCTGGAGCTGGAGCAGTTGGGGTGTAGGGAGCAGTGTCCCAAGGTTGCACAGGGCAGCAGAGCCCTGGGCCTGGCCCAAGAAACCATTTTTCCTTCTAGGCCTCTGGGTCTGTGATGGGAGAGGCTGCTGCGAAGGTCTCTGACATGCCTTCAAGGCATTTTCCCCATTGTCTTGATTACTAATATTTGGCTCCTCTTAGGCAAATTTCTGTAGCTGGCTTGAATTCTTTCCCTGAAAATGGGGTTTTCTTTTCTACCACATGGCCAGGCTGCAAATTTTCCACTTTTATGCTTTGCTTCCCTTTTAAATATAAGTTCCAGTTTTATGTCATTTCTTTGCTCATGAATATAAGCATAGGCTGCTAGAAGCAGCCAGGTCACATCTTGAATGCTTTGTTGCATAGAAATTTCTTCCACCAGATGCCCTAAATCATCACTCCCAAGCTCAAAGTTTCACAGATCTCTAGAGCAGAGACACAATGCCTCCAACTTCTTTGCTAAAGCATAATAAAAGTCACCTTTGCTCCAATTTTCATTAAGTTCCTCATCTCCATCTGATTCCTCCTCAGCCTGGACTTCACTGTCCATATCACTACCAGCATTTGGTCACAACCATTCAACAAGTCTCTCAGAAGTTCCAAACTTTCCTTCATTTTCCTGTCTTCTTCTGAGCCCTCCAAATTGTTCCAACTGCTGCCCATTACCCGGTTTCAACTAACTCACTATCATGAGAACAAAGAGAGAGAAATCTGCCTCTGTGATTCAATCACCTCCCACCAGTTCCTTCCTCCAACATTGAGGATTAAAATTCAACATGAGATTTGGGTGGGGACACAGATCCAAACCATATCAGGAACAGTCTCATACTCTGTGTTCTCAGAAAGATATTTTAAAACTATCCACCAGGTGCGGTGGCTCATGCCTGTAATCCCAACACTTTGGGAAGCCGAGGCTGGTGGATCAATTGAGGTCAGGAACTCAAAACCAGCCTGGCCAACACGACAAAACCCCATTTCTACTTAAAAAAATACAAAAGTTAGCCAGGCGTGGTGGTGCCCACCTGTAATCCCAGCTACTCAGGAGGGTGAGGCAGAAGAACTGCTTGAACAAAGGAGGCAGAGGTTGCAGTGAGCCAATATCCTACCGCTGCACTCCAGCCTACAGCTTGGGTTACAAGAGCAAGACTCCAGTTCAAAAAAAAAAACTATCATAGAAACTTTCTTTCTACAATCAAGCCAAAGCAGTTCCTTTTGTGGGTGCCAGGATAAACTGCAACCAGAAATATCCCCCCTTGGTAGTCTGAAAGAAATAACTGACAGAAATTTCTGTTGGGACTTGGAAACCAAGCAATCAGAGATCACCTGCCTCCAACTCAGGGTTTAGTTGTATGAACCAATCATGGCTCAGTGATATTGACCAATCAGAACTCAGCTACACTGGCCGATCAGAACTCAGTTTTTCCATACTTCATTTGCATAAATAGACTTGATTGGGAACCCGGGCGGAGAAATTTTGCTATAATACCTGAGTCCTCTCTTTGTTCTCTGGAATGCACCTTCATTTTACACTGAAGGCTGCATCTCTCCAGTTTGCAATTTGTTCTCTGGAATAAAGTCTCTTTCTTCCAAACTCATTTTCAGAGAACCTTTGTTCACAATGTGAAGTCAAGGTTTTCAGTACATAGCAGCGTTAGGTAGACAGATAGGATAGATACTCGTCTTAGTCTATTTTCTGCTGCTTATAACAGAATACCACAAACTGGATAATTTTCAAATAATAGGAGGTTATTTGGCTCATGATTCTGGAGGCTGGAAAGTGCAAGAGCATCTGGCTAGGGTCTTCTTTCTGCATCATAACATGAGTGGAAGATGGACTTGAGCTCACAAGGCAGAGAAAGAAAATCATCCAAACTCGTCTTTTTTTTCAGAAACCCACTCCCACAATAACCAACCCACTCCTTCAAAAATGGCCTTAATCCATACATGTAGGGCTTCACCCTCATGACTTAATTACTTCTTATTAGGCACCACCTCCCAACACTGTTGCATTGGGGATTAAGTTTCTAACAAACTTTTGGGGGAATATATTCAAACGATAGCAATACTTAAACTGGAATATCTGTGTGTGTGTGTGTGTGTGTGTATATGTGTGTGTGTGTGTGTGTGTCTGTGTGTGTATGTATGTTCCGTTTCTCACTGAGAGGGCCTGGGATCAGCAAGATCGCAATAATAACGCAAACACATAGTACTAAGATCTTGGCTTCTAAATACCATTCCCCCATTGAAAGAAAACAATCTGCTTGGAGAAATGGCTGACTTCAGGGCTGATGCAGGGAAAACACAAGATGAGCCAAGCTGGTTTGAAAGTGGTCCCACCAGCTAAACAAGTGACAATTTGAGCATCAAAATAATTATTGAAATCAATAGATAATAACCAATTAAATAAGATAGAAAACCTTGAGTCCATACTAATGGACTGAATTGTATTCTCCCATAAGTCATATGTTGAAAGCCTAACTCCCAATGTCTGTGTAGATATGTATTTGGAAATAGGGCCTTTGTGAATTAATTAAGGTTAAATGAAGTTATCAAGGTGGGGTTAAATGAAGTTATAAAGTTAAAAAAAGAAAGAGACCTCTGTCTCTCTGCCATCTGAGGACACACCAAGAAGACTGCCATCTACAAGCAAGAAAGAGAGCCCTCACCAGAAACCAAACTAGCCTGGACTTTGATCTTGAACTTTCCGGATTCCAGAACTGTGAGAAACGTAATTTTTGTTGTTTAAGCCACCCACTCTATGGTATTTTTTTCCTTCTTCCGTGTGTCCAACGCATGAACCAAGCATGGGCACAGACCAGAGATGGGCACCACCAACCAGATGCTACTCTACCAGGTCGGGAACATCTATGGGTTTTTTATGGTACCCCTAAGCTGACTAATACATTGATATTAATTAATTAGTTAATGGGCAATACAACATTTACATATTTTCATAGTTACCTCCCTACAAAATACTTACTAATTACCAAAGGAAATTATAGTAGAGAAGCCTAAAAGATACCACCTGAATCAAGTGAGGAAAGTGACCATTGTCAGTAATGGGACAAATTGAAATTATACACCTCCTGAGAGTATCTTACAAGAGGAATACAGCCTCACTTGTGTGATATTCCTGCTGAATTTAACAACAAGAAAGTATTAGATAAAGCCAAACTGAGGGACATTATACAACATAAGTTAGTTTGTAATCTTTAAATGTGTTTAGGTCATGCATCAAAACACAGGCAACAAAAAACAAAATAGACAAGTAGGACTTCATTAAACTAAAAAGTTTCTGTACAGCAAAAGAAATAATCGACAGAGTGGAGAAAAAAACTAAAATGGGGGCCAGGTGCGGTGGCTCACACCTGTAATCCCAACACTTTGGGAGGCCAAGGCAGGCAGATCACAAGGCCAGGAGATCGAGACCATCCTGGCTAACATGGTGAAACCCCATCTCTACTAAAAAAAATATAAAAAATTAGCTGGGCATGGTGGCACAGACCTATAGTCCCAGTTACTTGGGAGGCTGAGGCCAGAGAATTGGTTGAACCTATGAGACGGAGGTTGCTGTGAGCTGAGATTGCGCCACTGCACTCCAGCCTGGGCGACAGAGCAAGACTCCATCTCAAAAAAAAAAAAAACAAAAAAAAAACTGTAGAATGGGAGAAAAATATTTGCAAATTATTTATCTGACAGTAAACTAATGTCCAAAATATATAAGGAACTCAAACAACTCAACCAAAACAAAAACAAGTCACCCCATTAAAAAGTAGGCAAAAGCTGAGCACGGTGGCTCATGCCTGTAATCACAGCACTTTGGGAGGCCGAGGCAGGTAGGTTGCTTGAGCCCAGGAGTTCAAGACCAGCCTGGACAACACCGTAAAACTTCTTCTTCACAAAAAAAAACCGGACAACACTGTAAAACTTCTTCTTCACAAAAAAAAAAAAAATTAGCCAGATGCGGTGGCATGTGCCTGTGGTCTCAGCTACTCAAAAGGCTGAGGTGGGAGGATCTCTTGAGCTTGGTAAGCAGAGGTTGCAGTGAGCCAAAATCATGCCAATGCACTCAAAGCCTGGGTGACAGAGTGAGACTCTGCTTCAAAGAAAAAGTGACCAAAAGATATGAATAGATATTTTTCAAAAGAAGACATACATATGGGCAACCGATATATGAAAAATTTCTCAGAAATGCAAAGTAAAACCACAGTGAGATTTCATCTTATCCCAGCTATTATTAGAAAAAAAACAAAGAGCTGACAAGACATGGAGAAAAGGGAACTCATACACTCTCGGTAGAAATGTATATTAGTACAATCTCTATGTAAAATAATGTGTAGATTTCTCAAAAACCTAAAAAAAGAATTACCATTCAATCCAGCAATTCCACTACTGCGTTATCTACCCAAAGGGAAGTAAATCAATATATCAAAAAGATATCTGTACTTGTATGTCCATCACAGCACTATTCACAATAGCAAAGATATGAAATCAATCTAAATGTCCATCAATAGATGTATGGATAAACAAAATTATATATATACACTATTTAGCCATAAATAATGAAATCATGTATTTTGCAGCAACATGGATGGAACTGGAGGTCATTATCTTAACTGAAACAAGCCAGGCACAGAAAGTCAAAAACCTCATGTTCTCACTCATACATGGGTGCTAAAAAATGTGTACACATGGACATAGCAAGCAGAATGACAGAGAACGGAGACTTGGAAGGGAGAGGGGTTGGGAGGAGGCAGATGATGAGAAAGAAAGTTAATGGGTACAATGCACATTATTTGGGTGATAGATACCTTAAAAGCCTTGACTTGACCAATATGCAATCTATGCAAGTAACCCCATGAATTTGTGCTATTTTTTTTTTGTACAAAAAGGTTTTGTACAAAACCTTGTACATTGTATTAAGGTTCTCTAGAGGGATAGAACTAATAGGATAGATATATATATAAAGGGGAGTTTACTAAGTATTAACTCACATGATCATAAAGTTCCACAATAGGCCATCTGCAAGCTGAGGAGAAAGGAGAGGCAGTTCAAGTCCCAAAACTGAAGAACTTGGAGTCTGATGTTCAAGGACAGGAAGCATCCCTCACTGAAGAAAGATATAGGCTGGGAAGCTAGGCCAGTCTAATCTTTTCATGTTTTTCTGCCTGCTTTGTATTGTAGCCACCCTGGCAGCTGATTAGATGGTACCCACCCAGATTAAAGGTAGATCTGCCTTTCTCAGTCCACTGACTCTAATTTCCATTGGCAACACTCTCACAGACACCCCACCCCAGGATCAATACTTTGCATCCTTCAATCCAATGAAGTTGACACTCAGTATTAACCATCACAGGCATGAAAGGCAAGGAAAGACTAAAGAATTGTTCCAGACTGAAAGAGGCTAAGAGACATGACAACTAACTGCCATATATGGCTCAGAACTGAATCTTTGACTACAAAGAACAATATCTGGTCAATTGCTGAAACATAAATAGGGTCTAAGATTAGATGGTAGAAATGTAACAATGTCCGTTTGCTGATGTTGATGGCTATATTGTGGCTCTGTAGGAGAATGTCCTTGTTAATAGGAAATACAACTAAAGTATTCAAATGTGATAGGGCATCATGTTAGCAACTTGGTCTCAATTCAAAAAAAAAAGGTTTTTTACACTGTATTTGCAACTTTTCTGCATATTTGCGATTGCTTCAAATAAAAAAGCAAAGTACATAATAGAATGTATCATAAAGCAATATTTATGTTAAGATGGGACACTGAAGAGCTCTAGAAAAATACCGAAGAAACTAGCTTTCCTCTAGGGGAGAGAACAGGAAAACTGGGAGACAATCCTGAAGGAGAGGGAAAGACTTACATTTCTTTATTTTTTGAGACAGAGTCTCACTTTCTTGCCCAGGGTGGAGTGTAGTGGCGTGAACATGGCTAACTACAGTCTCAACTTCCTGGGCTCAAGCAATGCTACCACCTCGGTCTCCTGAGTAGGTGGGACTATAGGTGTGCACCGCCATGCCTGGCTATTTTTTTTTTACTTTTTGTAGAGACACGATTTTGCCATATCACCCAGGCTGATCTCAAACTCCTGAGCTCAAGCATTCACCAACCTTGACCTCCCAAAGTTCTGGGATTACAGGCATGAGTCACTGGGCCCTGCCAAGACTTACATTTCATTGCACACCTCTTTTATTGAAGTATTTTTACCATATGTATGTACTTTTAATTAAAAATTTTAAATTGATATTTTAAAATAAATAAATACATATTTTTAATGTGACCAGAAATTTGATTTCTGGGTATGTACTAGAGAATCACTTGTATATATGCGCAATGAGGCATTTAGGAGGATGTTCATTGCAGCGTGGTTCTTAGCAATGAAAAATGGAAAACAAGGGTTTATTAATCTAAAAAAGGCATAAATTTAACAGAATATTATACAGCAGCTAAAAAGGACAAGATCTACATGTATGAATATGCATAGATTGATAAGCTATCTTGAATAAAAGGGGCATGCTGCAGAATATGAAAATACAATATATTTATGTTAAAAAAAAATCAGGCCAGGTTGCAGTGGCTCATGCTTGTAATCCCAGTACTTCGGGAGGCTGAGGAGGGCAGATTACCTGAGGTCAGGAGTTTGAGACCAGCCTGGCCAACATAGTAAAACCTTATCTCTACTAAAAATACAAAAATTCACCAGGTGTGGTGGCTCACACCTGTAATCCCAGCTACTCAGGAGGCTGAGGCTTGAGAATCCCTTGAACTCAGGACAGAGGTTGCAGCGAGCTGAGATCATGCCACTGCACTCCAGCCTGGGTAACAGAGTGAGACTCAGTCTCAAAAAAAAAAAAAAAAAAAAAGAGAGAGAAGAAAATCAACTGTAGAAGAGTAGAAGATATATGTAGTTTCTGTAATTCCTTACTGCTCAAGTCACAATTGCTCCTATAGATAATATCACTATAGCAAAACCTAAGACTTGTCTTTTCAGATTTTTGGATTCAGGCAACTGACTGACACCACCTGGACTCATGGCTTATGACTCAACTGGTCCTGTGGCCCCACCCCCAGAGGCAGACTCAGCGCATGAGGACCATTCTCCACACCCCCATCATTGTATCCCTAGACAATCAGTGACACCTATTCCCTAGTTTCCTGCCCACCAAACTCTCCTTAAAAAACTCTCACCTCTGAGCCTTTGGAAAGACTGATTTGAGAGACAATTCCAGTTCTACATGGCCGGCCTCATGTCAGCTAAACTATTTATTTACTGTAATACCACAGTCTCAGTGAACTGGTTTTGTCTGTGCAGTGGGCAGGAAGAGCCCATCAGGTGATGACACTGTGGCTTAATCAATCCTATCCCTTCTTTACAAAGAATGTCCAAGGCAAAATATTTTAAGAAAGGCATATAAGTCAGGAAAGGATGTGAAAGAGTATGCCTAGGCATCTGGGGACAATGTCCAAGTACAAACTCAAAGGGACAAGAAATACAGACTGCTTCCTCACCAGATCCAAAGAACTTCAAAAGGAGAGAGGTGTTAGTGCTGCCACTTGCCAGCCCAGTCTCATATCACTCTCACTGACCCACCCTCTGCAACGGCCATGCTTATAGGCATTTAGTTCCTTGAATATCCAAGCTCATTGCTATCCCTGTCTCTTCCTTTCACCCAGAATGCCTTTTCTCTTCTTACCTACCTGCATGAGTTAGAACTCAGTTCCTTTGTGAAGTCTTCTCTCTGCACCAAGAGAAGGTAAGTCACCCTGTCATTGGTGCCCCGAACATCTGGTATATACCTGCATTTGTATTTATTGTATTTATTGTATAGCCATTACAGAATTTTTTCACCCACAGAACTGGGTTCAGATTCTGGCTCATTTGGCTGTGGAGAATTTTGTCTAACTCAGAGTTTCTGAAAGGAGTAAATAGAGCACTTGACACAGCATTGCCCTTAAATTAACTCTCTGATGTTCACTCTTTCCTCATAGGAACCATGAGTCAGGTTTAGTGACTTAAGGTACTTAATTAATAAGCAATTAATTCTTTAGTAACAGACCTATTCCCATCATTCCCATATGGGGTATATTTTATATATTTTGTATATATAAAATATATATTCATGTGCATATGTGTCTTATAGTAATATTACATTGGCTTTGAAACAGGTAGACATTTTAAAGGAACAGCAATAAGAATAAATCTAAGTCCTAATATCTCCTTTGCATTCCCTAATGAATTATCTTATACATTTTCAAGATTTGGACATTCCACTTCCAAAGGCCCTCATTTCAGATGACATCGGTAAGAATGCAACCCAGGCCAATCATTCAGGAGTATACTCCTTCAGCAATGGTCAAGTCTTCCTCAGCAGTGAGGCTCTTGCCTCAGACTGCCAGAAAAAGCTTCTACACCACACTTAGAAATGCAGTAGCTACCATCAAACACAGATAGTCTCCCATCTGGGCTAGAAACATTAATTACTCTTCCCCTGGCCTTTCTGATCAGGGGATGAAAGTTCTGTGTCACCTCAATGGGTCCAATCAAGTTCACATTCAAGATCTTTAAGAGGCAACGTGCAGTGGCTCACACCTGTCATCTCAACACTTTGGGAGACCAAAGCAAGAGGATTGTTTGAGGCCAAGAGTTTGAGACAAGCCAGCATAGAAAGACTCTCCAAAAAAAAAAAAAAAAAAAGTTTAATTAGCTGGGCATGATGGTGTGCACCTATAGTCCAAGCTACTCAGGATCCTGAGGCAAGAGAGTTGCTTGAGCCCAAGAGGTCTAGGCTACAGTGAACCATGATCGTGCCACTGCACTCCAGTTTGGGTGACAGGGTGAGACCCTGTCTCTCAAAAATATATTGAAATAGGGCGGGGTGCAGTAGGTCATGCCTGTAATCTCAGCACTTTGGGATGCCGAGGCGGGTGGATCATTTGAGGTCAGGAGTTCGAGACCAGCCTGGCCAACATAGTGAAACTCCGTCTCTACTAAAAATACAAAAATTAGCCGGGCATGGTTGTGTGTGCCTGTAATCCCAGCTACTTTGGGAAGCTGAGGCAAGGTAATTGCTTGAACCTGGGAGGCAGAGGTTGCAGTGAGCCGAGACTGCACTACAGTACTCAAGCCTAGGTGACAGAGCAAGACTCAGTCTCTCTCTCTCTCTCTCTGTCTCTCTCTTTCCCTCTGTCTCTCTCTCTCTCTCTCTCTCTCTCTCTCTCTCTCTCCTTTTGAAATCCTTAATAAAAACTTGCTGGTTTTGAGGCTCAGGTGGGCATCACAGTCCTACTGATATGTGATGTCACCCCCAGAATATATATATATTCTGTTTTCCAGAGAAATGTGGAATGTGTGTATATATATATATCTCTACATAGAATACATATATATATCTCTACATAGAATACACATATATATCTCTACATAGAATACATATATATATCTACATAGAATATATATATATCTACATAGAATATATATATATCTACATAGTGTGTGTATATATCTCTCTCTCTACATAGAATATATATATATATATAGAGAGAGAGAGAGAGATATGAAAATACTTCATGTTGGGATAAAGGACAAGGAAAACTGTAGAGGTGTCAATTAACATAATTCCTTAAGAAGATAATTTGGCAACAATCTCCAGAAGTCTTAAAACTTTTACTCTTTGAATTTATAATTTTGCTTCTTGGAATTTATAGTGAGGAAATAATACAAGTGGAGAAGATTTTTACACAAAACAGTTCTTTGTAAATTCACCTACAGAACTTACAAAGAACTACAAGGCAAGAATAATAAATTCTGAAAAAGAATAAGAGGAGCTTGCCCTGTCAAGTATCAAAACTGTAAAGCTATAGGTACTAAAACTGTGCTGTGCTGGCACTGAAATTTCCACATTTCTCTGGAAAACAGAATAGAGAACACCAAAATATAACCAAATATATGCTATATGGAATAGGTATATTATTAAAAACTGGTCTTTTAAATCAGTAAGGAAAATACTGACTTTTCAATAAATGGTGTTGATAGAATTGGCTATACAATTGGAAGCAAAACAAATTAGATTCCTATCTCACATCATGAACAAATATAATTTATTTGTAGATTAGAATTGTTTTACACTCTTATGAGTATTAAAAGAACATATAGGAGAATAGTTTTATTATCCTTGGAGTACAGAAATATTGGGGGAACCCATCCCCAATATTTCAATGTAGGTTCTTTCTATTTTCCACAACTGTTGGCCAGCTAAGAAATAAAGAGAAAGAGTACAAAGAGAGGAATTTTACAGCTGGGCTGCTGGGGGTGACATCACATATCAGTAGGACTGTGATGCCCACCTGAGCCTCAAAACCAGCAAGTTTTTATTAAGGGTTTCAAAAGGGGAGTTGGTGTAAGAACAGGGAGTAGGTACAAAGATCACATGGCTTCAAAGGGCAAAAAGCAGAACTACTAATAAGGGTCTAACAAAGATCACATGCTTCTGAGGAAGCAGAACAAAAGGCAAAAGCAGAACTACTGATAAGGGTCCAACAAAGATCACAAGACAAAGGGCAAAAGCAGAACTACTGATAAGGGTCTATGTTTGGCGGTGCACGTATTGTCTTGATAAACATCTTAAACAACAGAAAACAGGGTTCAAGAGCAGAGAACCCCTCTGACCACAAATTTATCAGGACAGAGTTTTTCCCCACCCTAGTAAGCCTGAGGGTACTGCAGGAGACCAGGGCATATCTCAGTCCTTATCTCAACCGCATAAGACAAACATTCCCAGAGCGGCCGTTTATAGACCTCCCCCCAGGAATGCAATCCTTTCCCAGGGTATTAATATTAATATTCCCTGCTAGGAAAAGAATTTAGCAATATCTCTCCTACTTGCACATCTGTTTATAGGCTCTCTGCAAGAAGAAAAATATGACTCTTTTTGCCCGACCCCACAGGTAGTCAGACCTTATGGTTGTCTTCCCTTGTTCCCTAAAAATTGCTGTTATTCTGTTCTTTTTCGAGGTGCACTGATATCATATTGTTCAAACACATGTTTTACAACCAATTCGTACAGCTAGCACAATTATCACAGTGGTCCTGAGGTGATGTACATCCTCAGCTTACGAAGATAACAGGATTAAGAGATTAAAGTAAAGATAGGCATAAGAAATTATAAAGGTATTATTTGGGAACTGATAAATGTCCATATTAAAATGAAATCTTCACAATTTATATTCCTCTGCCACGGTTCCAGCCAGTCCCTCCGTTCAGGGTCCCTGACTTCCTGCAACACAGAAAGCCTTTTCAAGCATTACACAAAAACCTAAATGAAACAAAGGTAATGATTTATAGACTTGAATAAAAATTTAAAACCTCTTTATTACCAAAAAACATTTTAAAGAAATTAAAAGATGATTCAACAGAGTGCAAAGATAGTTCAATAGGGGAAGAATTTGTTTCCAAATTGTGATAAGATAATTGGATATCTATGTGTAAAAAAAATGAAAATGAAATTGTACTCCCTATATCACACCACATATAAAATATTAACCCAAAAAGAATGAAAGTCCTAAACATAAGCACTATAAAAATAAAACCCTTAGAAGAAAAAGTAGATGTAGATCTTTGTGACTTTGGATTAGACAGTAGTATCTTAGGTATGACTCTGGCACAAGCCATCAGAGAGAAAAATAGATAAATTGGACTTCACTAAGATTTAAAAATCTTGTGCTTCAAAGGACACTAGCAAGAAAATGAAACAACAACCCACAGAATGAAGAAGAATATTGCAAGTCGTATCTCTTATAGGGATCTAATATCCAGAATATATATTTTTTACAACTCAATAATAACAAGGCAAATAGCCCAATTTAAAAATGAGCAAAGGATTTGAATAGACATTTCTCCAAAGAAGATCTACAAATGACCAATAATCACATGAAAAAATGCTCAACATCATTAGTCATTACAGAAATGCCAATCAAATCATCTATGAGATATCACTTCACATCCAGTAGGTTAGCTAATATGAAGACGACAGACAATAACAAATGTTGATAAAAATGTAAAGAAACTGGGACCATCATACATTGCTCATGGGACTGTAAAATGTTTCAGCCACTTTGGAGAAGAGTTGGATAGTTTCTCTAAAAAATTAAATATAGAGTTGTATATGACCCAGTAATCCCACTCCTACATATATACTCAAAAGAAATTAAAACATGTTCACTTGTATATGAATTAAAATATATGTCCACTTACATAAAAAAAAAACTTGTATATGAATATTCATAACAACATTAGTCATAATAGCCAAAAAGTGGAAATAAGCTAAATGTCCATCAGCTGATGAATGGACAAAATGTGGTATATCCATAAAATGGAATATTACTCAGCCATAGAAAGGAAGGGAATAATCTTTTTAAAGCACTCATAAAGCAAGTTCTTAGAGTCCTTTAAAGAGACTAAAACTCCCACACAATAATAGTGGGAGACTTCAACACTCAGCTGACAGTATTAGACAGATCATTGAGGCAGGAAATTAACAAAGATATTCAGGACCTGAACTCAGCACTGGATTGAATGGACCTGATAGACATCTACAGAACTCTCCCACTAAAAACAATGGGATATGCATTCATCTCATTGCCACATGGCCCATATTCTAAAATCAACCACATAATCAGACACCAACATTGCTCAGCAAATGCAAAAAAAAAAAAAAACAAAAACTGAAATCATAACAACCACTTTCTTGGACCACAGAGCAATTAAATTAGAAATCAACACTGTCTGGGTGCGGTGGCTCAAGCCTGTAATCCCAGCACTTTGGGAGTCCGAGATGGGCAGATCACAAGGTCAGGAGATTGAGACCATCCTGGCTAACACGGTGAAACCCCGTCTCTACTAAAAAATACAAAAAACTAGCCGGGCGAGGTGGCGGGCGCCTGTAGTCCCAGCTACTCGGGAGGCTGAGGCAGGAGAATGGTGTAAATCCGGGAGGCGGAGCTTGCAGTGAGCTGAGATCCGGCCACTGCACTCTAGCCTGGGTGACAGAGTGAGACTCTGTCTCAGGAAAAAAAAAAAAAGAAAAGAAATCAAGACTAAGAAATTCACTCAAAATCATACAATTACATGAAAATTTAATAAACTGCTTCTGAATGACTTTTGTTTAATAAAATTAAGGAAGAAATCACGAAATTCTTTGAAATTAATGAGAACAAAGATACAATATACCAGAATCTCTGGGACACAACTAAAGCAGTGTTAGGAAGGAAATTTATAGCACTAAATGCCCACATCAAAACCTTAGAAAGATCTCAATTTAACACCTAACATCACAACTAAAAGAACTAGAGAACCAAGAGCAAACCAACCCCAAAGCTAGCAGAAGACAAGAAACAACCAAAATTAGATCTGAACTGAAGGAGATTAAGACACACACAAAAAAAAAATCCAAAAGATCAACAAATCCAGGACCTGATTTTTTGAAAAAAATTAATAAAATAACCACTAGCGAGGCTATTAAGAAAGAAAAGAGAGAATATCTAAGTAAACACAATTAGAAACAACAAAGGAGATATTACTGCTGGCCTCACAGAAATAAAAATAACTTTCAGAGAATATAATAAACACCTCTGTGCACACAAAGTAGAAAATATAGAAGAAATTGATAAATTCCTGGACACATACACCCTTCCAAAACTAAACCAGGAAGAAATTGAATCCCTGAACAGAACAATAATGAGCTCTGAATTTGAATCAATAATAAATAACCTACCAACCAAAAAACAAAAAAAAACAAAAAAAGCCCAGGACCAGATGGATTCACAACTGAATTCTACCAGATGTACACAGGAGAGCTGGTACCATTCCTACTGAAACTATTCCAAAAAACTGAGGAGGAGGGACTCCTCCCTAACCAATTCCAGCATCATCCTGATATCAAAACGTGGCAGATATATGACAAAAAAAAAAAGAAAAAAGAAAACTTGAGGCCAATATCCTTGATGAACATCAATGCTAAAATCCTCAACAAGATGCTGGCAAACTAAATCAAGCAGCACATCAAAAAGTTAATCCACCACAATCAAGTAGGCTTTATTCCTGGGATATAAGATTGGTTCAACATATGCTAATCAATAAATGTGATTCATTACATAAACAGAACTAAAGACAAAAGCCACATGATTATCTCAATAGATGCAGAAAAGGCTTTCAAAAAAATTCAACACCGCTTCATGTTAAAAGCTCTCAATAAGCAAGGTATTGAAGGAGCATACCTAAAAATAATAAGAGTTATCTATGATAAACCCACAGCCAACATCATACTGAATGAGCAAAAGCTGGAAGCATATTCCCCTTGAACACTGACACAAGACAAGGATGTCCTCTGTCATCACTCCTCCTCAACAGTATTAGAAATCCAGGCCAGAGCAATCAGGCAAGAGAGAGAAATAAAGTGCATCCAAATAGGAAGAGAAGAAATCAAACTATCCCTGTTTGCAGATGACATAATTCTATAGCTAGAAAACTCCATAGTCTCAACCCAAAAGCTCCTATAGCCGATAAGCAACTTCAGCAAAGTCTCAAGAAACAAATTCAACATATAAAAATCACTACTGGCCAGGTGCGGTGGCTCATCCATGTAATCCCAGCACTTTGGGAGGCAGAGGTGGGCAGGTCACCTGAGGTAAGGAGTTCAAGACCAGCCTGGCCAACACGGTGAAACCCTGTCTTTACTGAAAATACAAAAATTAGCTGGGTGTGGTGGCACACACCTGTGATCCCAGCTACTTGGGAGGCTGAGGCATGAGAATCGCTTGAACTCAGGAGGCAGAGGTTGCAGTGAGCTGAGATCGCCCCACTGCACTCCAGCCTGGGTGACAGAGTGAAACCCTGTATCAAAAAACATATATATGGCCGGGCGCGGTGGCTCAAGCCTGTAATCCCAGCACTTTGGGAGGCCGAGACGGGTGGATCACGAGGTCAGGAGATCGAGACCATCCTGGCTAACACGGTGAAACACCGTCTCTACTAAAAAATACAAAAAACTAGCCGGGTGAGTTGGTGGGCACCTGTAATCCCAGCTACTCGGGAGGCTGAGGCAGGAGAATCCCGTAAACCCGGGAGGCGGAGCTTGCAGTGAGCTGAGATCCGGCCACTGCACTCCAGCCCGGGCGACAGAGTGAGACTCCGTCTCAAAAAAAAAAAAAAAAAAACATATATATAAATAAAAAATCACTACCATTCCTATACACCAACAATAGTCAACCCAAGAGCCAAATCAGGAACACAATCCCATTCACAATTGCCACAAAAAGAATAAAATAAAATACCTAGAAATAAGCTAACCAGGGAAGTGAAAAATCTCTGCAAGGAGAATTATAAAACACAGCTGAGAAAATCAGAGATGACACAAACAAATAGAAAAACACTCCATGATCTTGAGTAAGATGAATCAATTTCAATAAAATGGCCATACCAGCCAAAACAATCTACAGATTCAATATTATTCATATTAAATTACAAATGACATTCTTTACATAACTAGAGAAAAAAACTATTTTAAAATTCACATGAAACCCAAAAAGAACCCAAATAGCCAAGGCAATCCTAAACAAACAAACAAAAACAAACAAAAACGAAGCTGGATGCATCATATTATCCAACTTCAAACTATATTACAGGGCTACAGTAACCAAAACAGCATGATACTGGTACAAAAAATAGACATATAGACCAATGGAGCAGAATAGAGAGTCCAGAGTCCAGAAGTAATGTCACATACCTACAACTATCTGACCTTCGACAAACCTGACAAAAGCAATCAACAAATGGTGCTGGGATAACTGGCTAGCCATATGCGGAATTGAAACTGGACCCCTTCCTTATGCCATATATATAAATCAACTCAAGACAGATTAAAGATTTAAGTGTAAAACTTGAAACTATAGGCCGGGTGTGGCGGTTCATGCCTGTAATCCCAGCACTTTGGGAGACCAAGGCAGGTGGATCACGAGGTCAAGAGATTGAGATCATCCTGGCCGACATGGTGAAACCCCATCTCTACTAAAAAATACAAAAATTAGTTAAGCGTGGTGGCACATGCCTGTAGTCCCAGCTACTCGGGAGACTGAGGCAGGAGAGTCACTTAAACCCAGGAGGCAGAGGTTGCAGTGAGCTGAGATCGCACCTCTGCACTCCAGCCTGGGCGAAAGAGCAAGACTTCATCAAAAAAAGGTCTAATATCCAGCATCTTTAAGGACCTTAAACAAATTTACAAGGAAAAAAATCATTAAAAAGTGGGCAAAGGACATAAACAGACTCTTTTCAAAAACAGGCATACATACAGCCAATAATCATGTGAAAAAAAAAACCTCAACATCCCTGATCATTAGAGAAATGCAATCAAAACCCCAAAGAGACACCATCTCACACCAGTCAGAATGGCTAGTATTAAAAGGTCAAAAAATGGCCAGTCATGGTGGTTCACTTTGGGAAGCTGAGATGGGAAGATCACTTCAGACCAGGAGTTCAAGACCAGACTGGTCAATATAGTGAGACCCCCCATCTCTATGTATTATGTAAAATTTAAAAATAAAATGAAGAAAAAGTCAAAACACAACAGGTGCTGGTGAGGTTGCAGAGAAAAAGGAACACTTACCCACTTACCCATGTTGGTAGGAGTGGAAATTAGGAGTGGAAAGCAGTGTGGTGATTCCTCAAAGAGCTAAAAACAGAACTACCATTCAACCCAGCAATCCCATTACTGGGTGTATATCCAAAGGAATATGAGTTATGCACATGCATATTAGACACATGCACATGCATGTTCATTGCAGCACTATCCACAATAGCAAATACATGGAATCAATCTAAAAGTCCATCAATGGTAGACTGGATAAAGAAAATGTGATACATATACACCATGGAATACTATGCAGCTATAAAAAAAGAGTGAGATCATGTCCTTTGTAGGAACATAAATGGAACTGGAGGCCATTATCCTTAGCAAACTAATGCAGGAACAGAAAACCAAAAACCACATGTTCCCACTTACAAGTGGGAGCTAAATGATGAAAACACATGGACACATAGAGGGGAACAACAGACACTAGGGCCTATGAGAGGGTAGATGGTAGGAAGAGGGAGAGGATCAGGAAAAATAACTAATGAGTACAAGGTTTAATATCTGGGGGATAAAATAATCTATACAACAAACCCCCCATGACACAAATTTACCTATATGATAAATGTGCACATGTAGCCCTGAACTTAAAATAAATGTTTAAAAAAAAAAGAAAGAAAGAAAGAAAGAAAATCTAGGATATGCAATCGATCTTAACAGTAGTTATCACTAGGTTGCAGGATTTCCTTTAACTTTTATTTTTTGGTACTTATCTGGTGTGGTTTGGCTGTGTCCCCACCCAAATCTTCATCTCTAACTGTAATCCCCACATGTCAAAGGAGGGCTCTGTAATCCCCATGTGTTGAGGAAGGGAGGTGATTTGATCATGGGGACAGTTTCCCCCATGCTGTTCTCGTGATAGTGAGGGAATTCTCACAAGATTTGATGGTTTTAAAAGTATGGTATTTCCTCACTCACTCACTTTGCTCTCCTGCTGCCTGTGCTTGCTTCCCCCTTCTCACTCCACCATGATTGCAAGTTTCCTGAAGCCTCCCTAGCCATGTGGAACTGTGAGTCAATAAAACCTCTTTCCTTTATAAACTACCCAGTCTCAGGTATTATCTTTACAGCAGTGTGAAAATGGACTAATACATTATCTACAGTCTCCACAATTTCTACAATGAGTTAGCTTTTATAATCAGAGAAAAATAAACATATTTTAGAACAACTTGGTATTAGTCCAGAATATGCATGATTTATGTTATTCTAGGAAAAAAATATGCCAAGTGCCAGATATTTGTGTCATATAACCGCCTCTCAGTAGATTTTCCCACTCTTACTTTGATGTGCTCTCATTGTGTCTGCTGAGGGGATAGCGGACCATATGTTCCCATCCCTTTGACCACAGTTTATCAGATAGAGGTAGAATTGATCCTGGTTAGCCTATCGTATTATCTGGAAATTGGAATTGGGACTCAGAGCCTCTTGTTAATTCTCTGCTGAGTTATTGAACTTGGAGACTAAGTAGGGATAGGGTATACATTTTCTTTATTATTATTATTATTATTTTACTTTAAGTTCTAGGGTACATGTGCATAACGTGCAGGTTTGTTGCATAGGCATACATAGGCCATGTTGGTTTGCTGCACCCATCAGCTTGTCATTTACATTAGGTATTTCTCCTAATGCTATCCCTCCCCAGCCCCTCACCTCCCAATAAGCCCCAGTGTGTGATGTTCCCCTCCCTGTATCCATGTGTTCCCATTGTTCAACTCTCACTTATGAGAACATGTGGTGTTTGGTTTTCTCTCCTTGTGATATTTTGCTGAGAATGATGGTTTCCAGCTTCATCCATGTCCCTGCAAAGCACATGAACTCATCCTTTTTTATGGCTGTATAGTATTCCATGGTGTATATGTGCCACATTTTCTTTATCCAGTCTATTATTGACGGACATTTGGATTGGTTCCAGGTCTTTGCTATTGTCAATAGTGCCACAATAAACATACGTGTGCATGTGTCTTTATAGCAGCATGATTTATAATTCTTTGGGTATATACCCAGGAATAGAATTGCTGGGTCAAATGGTATTTCTAGTTCTAGATTGTTGAGGAAGTGCCACACTGTCTTCCACAATGGTTGAACTAATTTACACTCCCACCAACAGTGTGAAAGCATTCCTATTTCTCCACATCCTCTTCAGTATCTGTTGTTTCCCTACTTTTTAATGATCACCATTCTAACTGGCGTGAGATGGTATCTCATTGCAGTTTTGATTTTCATTTCTCTAATGACCAGTGATAAGGAGCTTTTATTCATATGTCTGTTGGCTGCATAAATGTCTTCTTTTGAGAAGTGTCTGTTCATATCCTTTGCTCACTTTTTGATGAGGTTGCTTTTTTCTTGAAAATCTGTTTAAGTTCTTTGTAGATTCTGGATATTAGCCCTTTGTCAGATGGATAGATTGTAAAAATTTTCTCCCATTCTGTAGGTTGCCTGTTCACTCTGATGGTAGTTTCTTTTGCTGCACAAAAGCTCTTTAGTTTAATTAGATCCCATTTGTCAATTTTGGCTTTTGTGGCCATTGCTTTTGGTGTTTAGTCATGAAGTCTTTGCCCATGCCCATGTCCTGAATGGTATTGCCTAGGTTTTCTTCTAGGGTTTTTATGGTTTTAGGTCTAACATTTAAGTCTTTAATCCACCTTGAGTTAATTTTTGTATAAGGTGTAAGGAAGGGATCCAGTTTCAGCTTTCTACTTATGGCTAGCTAGTTTTCCCAGCACCATTTATTAAATAGGGAATCCTTTCCCCATTGCTTGTTTTTGTCAGGTTTGTCAAAGATCAGATGTTTGTAGATGTGTGGTGCTATTTCTGAGGCCTCTATTCTGTTCCATTGGTCTATATATCTGTTTTGGTACCAGTACCATGCTGTTTTGGTTACTGCAGCCTTGTAGTATAGTTTGAAGTCAGGTAGCGTGAGGCCTCCAGCTTTGTTCTTTTTGCTTAGGATTGTCTTGGCTATGCAGGTTCTTTTTTGGTTCCATATGAAATTTAAAGTGGTTTTTTCCAATTCTGTGAAGAAAGTCAGTGGTAGCTTGATGGGAATAGCATTAAATCTATAAATTACCTTGGGCAGTATGGCCATTTTCATGATATTGATTCTTCAGATAGGGTAGACATTTTCAACCACAGGTATAGAAATAAGGAATTCAGTCCTCACAGAAAAAGAAGATTAATATAGAAGACCAAGAACTTCTGGTTCAGAACTCAGACCTACATAAAGAAGGGTCATGCAGGAAGGCTTACATGGAAAAAGCAAAAAATAAAATAAATAAAATAAAACTGAAAGTACATGAAAGTACATAAAGAAGAGAAGAGCATCAGCAAAGGAATAAGTGAAACTAAAATAATTTTATTCTTAATTGATGTAACACTTTGTTCAAAATAATAATAGCAACAATGTATTTGATTTTACATATACACATAGGCACACATACATTATACTCCCATACCTGTGGGTTCCCCGTTAGTGGATTCAACCAACTGTGGATCAAAAATATTCACACACAAAAAGAAGGCCAGGCACAGTGGCTTACACTTGTAATCTCAAGTGCTTTGGGAGGCCAGTGTGGGAGGATCACTTGAAGCTAGGAGTTCAAGACCACCCTGAGCAACATAGCAAGACCCAGTCTCTACAAAAAAAAAATTAAAAAGTTAACTAGGTATGGTGGTGCACCCCTGTAGTCCCAGCTACTTCAAATGCTGAGGTGGGAGGATCATCTAAGCTCAGGAGTCTGAGACTACAGTAAGCCATGATCATGCCACTGCACTCCAGCCTGGATGACAGAGCAAGATCTTGACTCAAAAAATTGTTTTTCAAAAAAAATTAAAAATAACAATGCAACAATAAAAATAATACAGATTTTAAAACAGTACATTATAATAATTTACAGAAGGATAAAATACAGGAGGATGTACATAGGCTATACGCAAAAACTATGCCATTTTGTGTAAGGGATTTGAGCATCTGCAGATTTTGGTACTGGCCAGAGGGTCCTGGAAACAATCTCCTGTGGTTACTGAGGGATGATTGTGGGGGGGGGGCATGTGCGTGTGTGTGTGTCCACATAAATATACACACACACACACATATATATATACAGAACATATGTATAAGTGAAATGAATGACAGCAATGATTCAGAAAGGACAGGAGAGAGAAATTAGAATTATTTTGTTATTATTTTGTTATTTTGTTACTCACACTACCCATGAAGTGGTATGGTGTTATTGGAAAGTGGACTTGGATTAATTGTAAATATATATCGCAAACTCTAGGGCAACCACTAAACTAAAAAATTTTGAGGCCGGGCGCGGTGGCTCACACCTGTAATCCCAGCACTTTGGGAGGCTGAGGCAGGCGGATCACGAGGTCAGGAGATCAAGACTATCCTGGCTAACACGGTGAAACCCCGTCTCTACTAAAAATACAAAAAATTAGCCGGGCGTGGTGCAGGAACCTGTAGTCCCAGCTACTAGGGAGGTTGAGGCAGGAAAATGGCATGAACCCAGGAGGCAGAGCTTGCAATGAGCTGAGATCACGCCACTGCACTCCAGCCTGGGCAACAGAGCAAGACTCCATCTCAAAAAAAAAAAAAAGAAGTTTAAAAAGAAGTACAGCTGATAAGCTTAAAAAGGAGGAAAAAAATGAGTCATATAAAATGCTCAATTAAAACCACAAAAGACAGAAAAAAAAGTAGAAGAGAAAAATAGGAACAAAGAACAAGAGCAACAAATAGAAAACAGCAAAAAACATGATAGACACTAATTCAATTACAACAATAATCACTTTGAATGTCAGTAGTCTAAATAGACAAATTAAATAACAGAGTTTGTCTGAGGGAATAAAAAAAAACCAACCAGTAGTCTGTCTACAAGAAACCCACTTTTTATGTAAAAACATATATAGATTAAGAGTAAATTGGGCCAAGCGTGTTGGCTCACACCTGTAATCCCAACACTTTGGGAGGCCGAGGCAGGCAGATCCCCTGAGGTCTGGAGTTTGAGACCAGCCTGGCCAACACGGCAAAACCCCGTCCCTACTAAAAACATAAAAAATTAGCCAGGTGTGTTGGCACACGACTGTAATCCCAGCTACTAGAGAGGCTGAAGCAGGAGAATTGCTTGAACCCAGAAGGTGAAGGTTGTAGTGAGTGGAGATCATGCCACTGCACACCAGCCTGGGCAGCAGTCTTTTTTTGAAAGACTCCATTTCAAAAAAAAAAAAAAATCAGCCAGGGATGCTGGCGCATGCCTGCAGTTCCAGCTACTTGGGAGGCTGAGGCATGAGAATTGCTTCAACCCAGGAGACAGAGGTTGCAGTGAGCTGAAACTGTGCCACTGTACTCCAGCCTGGGTGACAGCATGAGACTCTGTCTCAAAAAAAAAAAAAAAAGAAAAGAAAAGAAAAGAAAGGAAAAAAAAGAAAAGAAAGAAAAAGAAAGGAAAGGAAAAGAAAAGAAAAAGAAAGAAAGAAAGAAAAAGAAACTATCAACAGAGTAAACAGACAACCTACAGAATGGGAGAAAAGTTTGCAAACTATGCATCTGGCAAAGGTCTAATATCTAGCATCTATAAAAAACATAAACCAATTTACAAGGAAAAAAACATTAAAAAGTGGGCAAAGGACACGAAAAGACACTTTTCAAAAGAAGACATAACATGTGGCCAACAAGCATGTGAAAAAAAAAAGCTCAACATCACTGATCATTAAAGAAATGCAAATCAAAACCACAATGAGATACCATCTCACACCAGTCTGAACGGCTACTACTAAAAAGTCAAAAAATAACTGATGCTGGGAAGGTTGCAGAAAAAAAGAAACACTTACACAGTGTTGGTGGGAGTGTAAATTAGTTCAACCATTACAGAAAACAATGTGGTAATTCCTCAAAGACTTAAAGACAGAACTACCATTCAACCCAGCAATCCCATTACTGGGTATATACCCAAAGGAATATAAGTTATTCTATCATAAAGACACATACATGCATACGTTCACTGCAACACTATTCACAATAGCAAAGACATGGAATCAACCTAAATGCCCATCAGTGATAGACTGCATAAGGAATCTTGTACATAAATACAATGGAATTCTGTGTCCCTTTGCAGGGACACAGATGGAATTGGAGGTCATTATCCTTAGCAGACTAATGCAGGAACAGAAAACCAAATACTACTTGTTCTCATTTATAAGTGGGAGCTAAATGATGAGAACACATGGATATATAGAGGGGAACAATGGACACTGGGGTCTATCAGAGGGTGGACGGTGGGGTTAGGGAGAGGATCAAGAAAAATAACTAATGGGTACTAGGTTTAATACCTGGGTGATGAAATAATCTACACAAGAAACCCCCATGATACACGTTTACCTATGTAACAATCCTGCACGTGTACCCTGATCTTAAAATAAAAGTTAAAAAAAAGAAACCTTTCTTCTTTTCTACTATAGGCATTTAGTGTTATACATTTTTCTCTAAGCATGGCTTAGGCCCACGCCGCAAACTTTAATGCACCACATTTTCATTTTCACTCAGTAAAAATATTTTCTAATTTTTCTTTTTATTTCTTTTTTAATCCATGCATGTATCATTTAGCCTAATATTTTGTAATTTTCCAACTACTAGGAGATTTTTCGGATACCTTTCTGTTATTTATTTCTAATTTAATTCCATCGTGGTCAGAGAACATACTTTTTAAGGTTTAGAAGATTTTCCTTCTTTCCCAAGGTGAAGGAGAGATCCCTGCCACGGGACTCTCCCTGACAGCCCTCGTGGGCCTGCACTACCTTCTGCACTGGTAGTGGGAGAGGCAGGTGGTGAGCCTCCCTTGAGATAACTACTTCATCACGGGCTGTGACTCTGGTTTTGGGAACCTGCTGGCCAGAAAGCTGGATACGCAAGGCTTGAGGGTGCTGGCTATGTGTCTGATGGAGAATGAGGCCGAGCAGCTAGGGGGCCAGACTTCAGACAGGCTGGAGACGGTGACCCTGAACATCACCAAGACAGAGAATATCGCTGCAGCCACCCAGGGAGTGAAGGAATGCATGGGGGACAAAGTATGGTGAAGGGGTTGGATGGTGGGGCTGGTGGGGGAGTCTGTCCTTCAGACAAATTGCTTTGTCCTCAATGTCTTTGGTTAGCCAGATAATGTTTCAGGTACAAAATATTAGGGGTTAGCTTAGGCATATACTGGGGATGTGTTTTCATTGCTGACAGATACATTATGTACGATGACTGTTCTTAGGACTGACAAATACAAGCATTTTTATGAGAACAGTGAATGAATGCTTGGAATCAAGATTGCTCTAAAATATTCAGGTTGTGTGGTATGTGTATATATCTGGGTAGAAGGAGGGAATGGTTAAAAGATACGGAGGTACAGATAGTAAAGGTATAGAAACTGGTATAGAAAGCAAACTGCAAGAACAGTGGCCCTCAAAAATCCAGGGCACAAAAATGCTAACTTAGTAAATAAAAGGTGCTTATTCTTTTTCACTCTTATTTTGAGAAATTTACTTCATGAAAGGATACTTAGTTGCATCCTTTAAAGCAGGAGGTAATTACACTGACTACATTTTATTTTGCTTTCTTGAGGGTGGATCACTTGTGTAAATCAGTATTTTCCAAGCTTACTTGATCATAAGATGAGAAAGACCTGATTAATCCAGGGGGATTCTTAGTAAGTTTTATTATTCAAAAAGTACCCATAGCTGAGTCTTAGTATGAGGCAATCAAATCACATCTATATTCTGATCACTAAAGCATGGTCTGTGTTTTTCTGGGTGTTGTTTTCCTCCCGTCAGTTGTAAGCTAGAGTTTTTGAAGCAGCCCAGGGAATTGGCAGAAACTCTGTGAGCCTAACCAAAGACCGACTGTAAGACAAGAGCCAAGTTTCAATGATTGCTGGAGAAACTCCAAAGCAGGCCATTTGGGTCCCTCTGGTGGCTGGGGGGTACACCCAGCAGGACAGCAGGACCAGCTGCAGCTGAGTTCCAACATGCCATTTTACACATTCCCTTGACTTATCATGGCAGATCTTGACTCTCATCCTTGCATCAATGTGGCACAGGCCTCAGGGCCAGCTGGCATCCTATACAAGTCCTCTGAGGGGTGAGGGACAAAAAACCCCACAAGGAGAGGCTGAAGCCAAAAGGTCTCCTAATCAGCCTGAGGCACCAGGAATAAACTTGAGGTCCAGCAAAGTTAGGTCTTTAGTCCTATTTCCATCTGATCAAAGGAAAAGAGAATTATTATAGGACACAGAGACGAAGTGATATCTTGATAGGCTCCAAGCAAAGCAGAGCTCTGTGAAAAGAGATTGACTCCAGATCTGGATTACAAAATGGACCCAAGGTCTTGTTTCATTAGAAAGCACAGTTTAGATATGAAATGTTTCCAGCAACCCCTATCTAAAGTTCTGCACCTGTGTTATATAATGAGGCTGCTTCTGTGTCAAAGTGACCCAGGCAAGAGTGGGATATTCATTTTTCTGATATAATTTTTTTTAGAAATGAGTTTTGCTTTGTTCCCCAGACTGGTCTCAAACTTCTTGCCTCAAGCCATCCTCCCACCTCGGCCTCCCAAAGTGCTGGGATTACAGGTATCAGCCACTGCACCTGGCCTCTTTCAGTAGAATTTTAAACAGTGAAGTTTTTATAGTCTCTGCTTTTAGAGAACAAGATTTTTCAGTGAGTAAAAAGTCTGTAGTCACTCAAAGAAAGAGGTCATTAAGACACTTTACAGTTGCAGCATGTCCTTCAAAAAAACCCTTTGGCCAGGCAGAAAGGTACTTTCTTTGTTCAAATTAATATTTATTTTCTCAAGGATCAGGGCAGGCATTGAGGATGGTGAGTGCAGGGGAGGGAGGTTGGTGAGCAGCACAAGGACTTGCTTTCTTTATAATTCAATCTGGAGTTATCTTGCATTTCCCTCCTGCACATATCCCTTCTGCTCCCAATTTTGAAAAGGAAATAGGGAATTAATATTCTCTCCCTGACCCTGCAGTCCTCCTATCCCCAGGGGCCTTTGGTCCAGGCACCACCAAAAGAAGTGAATATTTTAGCCCTGGGACTATTTCTGTTTGAGAAAGTAAAATGTCTTCCTTTTGAGATTTGAGCAAGCAAAGCCTTCTTACAGCTCTTGACAGCAGCATAGATTTGTGGTTACAAGGAAACCACTTAATCTGTTTTTCTTAGGTTTCTGATTTACTTGGCAATAAACTAAGGCCAAAAAAAGGCCGGGAAAATGGAATCCCTTCTGTCTTTGCTCCCGCCTGGCTAGCTTTCTACCCACGTAGATTACACTCCTCGCATGCTCAAACAGCTGAAAATTCTAATGCCTTATAGATAAAACTGTGTGATAGTTTTTAATAAACAAAAACAAAATATTTTTAAAATATGGCTGTCACTAATTCACTGAAAATTACTTGGCTACCATTAATTTGTTTGAACATAATTACTTATCACTTTTCATCTTGCAGGATCAGGAATTTGTTTCAGGTAACAACAACTAATCTATAATTTACTTTTAAATGCAATAATGTTTAGGAACAAATTTAATCAACTAATGAAATTAATATATTCTAATTACATTCAAATCAGTGTTTTTTATTTTGCTATTGTTCTTATAATCTGGAGAAAATGATGTTTGAGACCCAAAAGAAACTTTTATGGATCCTTGAAAATTTCCTAGACACAGAACCTACAGTAGTGGCCATGCTAGAAATGCCTCTTTCTCTCCTCTTCCTCTCCCTTTTATAGGAATAAAACTCAGATGAAAAAGGACCTCTGCTATCTCAGATATAAATCTGACTAATTGATTAAAGATTGAAGAGTTTCACAAACTCATAACCCTCCTTGTTTTCAAAAATAATACACCTTAAGGACCTAAATTCCAACTTGCTAGTACTAGCAGCTTCCTAGGTTCACCTTGCCCCTACTTTTTCCTCCTCTCTGAACCTAACCCTCTTTTTAAAGGCCACTTCCTCCTTGAACACCCCCATGATTATTCTATTACAGTAGGTAGCTAGTCATACATGAGCAGGGCAGGAAAGGGCCACCCTCCAGCCCCCACCACCAGGAACGTCAGGCAATCATCAGGAGATGGTCAGGCAGTTGTTGCATTGTCTCTCTGAAAAATAATTAGTCACAGCCAGCACCAGGGAAAGCAGTCTCCCGATAGATAGAAACACCTAAAACTGGTAATCAGCAGCTTCCCAATAAGATCTCAGGAGTTGGGCAAATGGGCTCAAGCATGCACCCTAAGAGGTAAAATGGCAGGCAACCTTCCTCTAGGAACACTGGACTGGTAAGGGAAAAACACCTCAAGTAAGCATGACTACAACTCCAGCAAACATGCTACACATGTGGCCTCTCCCAAGTACTAGCAGTCCACGGTGTATGCAGAGAGCCCACCCCAAGGGAAGAATCAGGAGGGAAGGCCTGGAAGATCCCAGAGGTATGCCAACATATAAAACCCAAATCAAACCATGTGCTTGATCTCTCAAGTCTATGGTTGGCCCTCTTCCAAGTGTACTTTACTTCCTTTCATTCGTGCTCTAAAGCTTTGTAATAAACTTTCACTCCTGCTCTAAGACTTGCCTCAGTCTCTCCCTCTGCCTTATGCCCCTCAGTCGAATTCTTTCCTCTGAGGCGGCAAGAATTGAGGCTGCTGCAGACCCATATGGATTCACTGCCAGTAACATAATTTGTTGCCATGACTCAGATATGCTCTGCTGCTAACATACTTTGGTGCCACGTGACTCATATCATTTCCTGGTGGTAAGACACCTCTATGCCTCTCCTTCTTTGGCTTGAAGCATTCGATCCCCACACGCGGTTTCCTCTTTCCCTTTGACTCTCCTGCTTACTAACAAACCCCCAGAATAATTCCTCTCAGCGACAAGTGGCTCTGCTCTCCCTAGTTGATCTCTCAGCTCACCTGATGGGTGGCTCATGGGGGTGGGAAGCACCTTGGGGTCCACATTGAGTAGAAGGAGACACTAACGGTCCTCCCGGACAGAAGATGCACAAGAGTGGTAGGGCTAAAGCCTAAAACCATGCAATGTCTGGGGTCTTCTCTACTTTTTCAACTAAAATCACCTCTTTCCCAAGAACCCACACTGCCTTTTCTGTTTTCTCCACATATATTCTGAAATGGCCTTGTGCACCCACTGGACTGTCCACCTTAGGGGCAAGTCCGCCTCTTTGCTTTCACTTCACATGCCATCTGACTTCTTAAACACACAATTTCTGTTATTTGTGCACCCACGGCTGTTGCTGCATCTGCATGGCCGCAAAGACACAGGCTCCCTTGAGGATATCCCTTGAGATTTATACTTGTTTTTACCCTACCAGCTTGGATGACCTCAAACTGTTCTCCTGTCTGCTGGCGCATTGCCAGGACAGACACTAACTGGAACCCCGGGTCTGCTAGCTCCTTATGACTTAACACATGCTTTTCATTCCTGTTATGCCCCAGGGCCAAGTTTGCCAGTGGCTCTTGAAGCAGTTTGCACAGGACCTCACTCTGTGGTCTTTTAAGGATCTCAAGTACTTGCTTTTTTTTGAGTTTGCACCCTTATGGGAGGAGGGGAAATTCTTTCTTTGCCATTTGTGAGGTCTTACTCCAAGTATGAAGTCCTCTGGAGGTTACTATTTTATGTCAAGAGGGCAAATAAATGTTGCCATCAGGAATTCAAGGGTTGCTGTTTTTACAAACATACGAAGGCTTTCCATGAGTATTCCTCTCACTTCCTCCCACTTGCTCCTGTAGCCTCCATTTCTCTACTTCCATGCCCTTCTCAATATGCATCAAGACCTTCAAGCTCATATTAGAAGGGAGGAAAGTCCAGCCCCCTTGATGCAGTTAGCTAAAAAAAAATAGGCTTCTTATCTACTTAAAAAATATGGGAAATGGTAATCTGAGAAAGTTTATCATTTTGTTGCTAGAATGCTCCAAACGAGAGTCACTATAAGGTCATAGAGATAAGGATACAGGACAGCCTAAGGCTGCAGGTACAAGGGACTCATAGGACAAAGATGAAGGTTGGTCCCAGGGTGTCCGGAATTGGTGGGTTCTTGGTCTCACTGGCTTAAAGAATGAAGCCGCAGACCCTAGTGGTGAGTGTTACAGTTCTTAAAGATGGTGTGTCCGGAGTTTGTTCCTTCAGATGTTCAGATGTGTCTGGAGCTTCTTCCTTCTGGTGGGTTCGTGGTCTCGCTGTTAGGAGTGAAGCTGTAGACCTTTGCAGTGAGTGTTACAGCTCTTAAAGGCAGCGCCTCTAGAGTTGTTCATTCTTCCTGGTGGGTTCGTGGTCTTGCTGGCTTCAGGAGTGAAGATGCAGACGTTCGCGGTGAGTGTTACAGCTCTTAAAGGCAGCGTGGACCCAAACAGTGAGCAGCAGCAAGATTTATTGCAAACACGGAACGAATACAGCCTCCACACTCTGGAAAGGGACCCCAGCGGGTTGCTGCTGGCTGGCTTGGGCAGCCTGCTTTTATTAATCTTATCTGACCCCTCCCACATCCTGCTGATTGGTCTATTTTACAGAGAGCTGACTGGTCCATTTTGACAGAGTACTGATTGGTGCATTTACAATCCTTTAGCTAGCCACAGAGTGCTAGACATAAAAGTTCTCCAAGTCCCTACTAGGTTAGCTGGATACAGAGTACTGATTGGTGTATTTACAAACCCTGAGCTAGACAGAGTGCTGATTGGTGCGTTTAGGATCCCTTAGCTAGACACAGAAGTTCCCCAAGTCCCCATCAGACTCAGGAGCCCAGCTGGCCTCACCCAGTGGATCTAGCACCAGGGCTGCGGGCGGAGCTGCCCGCCAGTCCTGAGCTGTGGCTGCACTCCTCAGCTCTTGGGCAGTGGATAGGACTGGGCACCACGGAGCAGGAGGCGGCGCCCGTCGAGGAGGTTCAGGCAGTGCAGGAGCCCACGGCTGGGGGGAGGGCTTGGGCATGGCAGGCTGCAGGTCCTGAGCCCTGCCCACGTGGGAGGCAGCTGAGGACCTGCGAGAATTTGAGTGCAGTGCCTGCAGCCGGCACTGCTGCGGGACCCGGGCAACCTCCGCAGCTGCTGGCCTTCACTGCCCTGGGCTGGTGGCGCCGGCCGGCGGCTCCGAGTGCTGGGCCCACCGAGCCCCGTTCCCGCTGGAACTCACGCTGGCCTGAGAGTGCAGCAGGCAGCCCGGGTTCCCGCCCACGCTTCTCCCTCCACACCTCCCCTTGAGCAGAGGGAGCCGGCTCCGGCCTAGGCCAGCCCAGAGTTGGGCTCTCACAGTGCGGTGGTGGGCTGACGCGCTCCTCAAGCACCCTCAGAGTGGACGCCAAGGCTGAGGAGGCGCTGAGACTGAGGGCTGCTAACACACTGTCACCTCTCACCAGGCTAACAGATTACCATTAGAACAGAGATGAAGGCCAGTTTAGGAGTAAAGAGTAAGACTGGTTCATTTCAGAACCCCAAGGATGAACAGGGGGCCCACTATTCACTCCAGTGTCTCCTCTTTTCTCAAGTGGGTAATTGTGATGACACAGGACCAAGGTTAAGGGTACACACTGAGACCTGTTCGTTCCAGAACCCTAAGGATTAATGGGGGTTGCCCTATTCAGGATAGAAGGAAAGTAAAAGGGTATGCCTTCTTTTTCTCTTTTTTCCTTTTTTGTTCTTCTCTAGTCTGTTTTTGCACATGGGTAATCGCATCTTCATACCACAGAACACGTCCCCCAGATGCATTCCCAAAAACTGGGAAAAGTTTGATTCCCCCAAACCTTAAAAAAAAAAAAACACAAAAACAAAAAAACCTCGTTTTCCTTTGTAATACTGTTTGGCCTAAAAATGAACTGAGAGAAAATTACAAAAGTCAGCCTTAGAACCCAGTGCCCTTATGCAGGAAATCCTCAAATTAGCCTCCTTAGTCTTTCATAACTGACTGCAGAATAAGGCGGGCAGGGCTAACAAAAAGAAAAAAAAAAAAAAACTGTGACAAGGGGTAGGCTCAGCTATTGGCTGATTTACAAGCTCTCCGTCCCCTCCAGGTTGCCCTCAGAATACCCTCCCACGTAACTGCCATTGGTGTGAGGAGGCAGGGCACCAGAAGGCAAACTTCCCCAATGGGATAAATGGGGAAAAAAAGCCCCTGGTGGCCTGTTCCCTCTGCCACAAGCTCAGCCACTGGAATGACTACACTGAGGGCTGAAGGGCCGCTGGGACAAGATTCCAACCTTTGATGGCCTTGAGCTGAAAGGGCTCTCCACTTTGGCTGGCTTCCAAATCAGACATTGTCATCAACAGAACAAAGCCAAGGGCAACTCTGGAGACAGCAAGTAAAATTATAAATTTCCCTTTTGGGTTCAAGACTTGCCTACTCTGTGCTAATCTCCTCTGAGCAGCTCTCCTCCAAATCCAGTCAGGTAATGGGGGCAAATGGCACCTCCTCCCTCCAAAAGAAAAGATTCACACCCCTTTGGGCAAAAATATACTTTCCAAGATGGGTGCTTACTTAGTATTTACCCAACCTTTGAATTCTTCTTTCCCTCTAGCCCAAGCTTGTACAACCCATAGCCCATAGGCCACATACAACCCAGGACAGCTTTGAATGTGGCCTAATGCAAATTTGTAAATTTTTTAAAAACATTATATTTTTGCTTTTTTTTTTTTTTTTTCCTGCTCATCAGCTATCATTAGTGTTAGTGTATTTTATGTGTGGCACAAGACAATTCTTCCAATATGGCCCAGGGAAGCCAAAAGATTGGATACCCCTGCTCTAGCCCTATTTCTCCTGGGAAAGCTACCTAAATCCTTAACCAATAACTTCATCCTAAACAGGGGTTTAGACATAGCCCACACTAAATCTGACAAGCCTTAGCAAAAATCTAAGTGAGCAGTCTCTTGAGGAAGGATAACTTCTGCTGTACATAGATAACCTCTTATCTGCTCCCCCTTCACAGGACCCACACAGCAACATACAGTACAAATCTTAACTTTCTAACAGAGGGAAAATGACTTGTTTTATTAAAAGGTTATAAAGGTAAAGAGGTATTTTTGTAAGGAAGTTTATAAAGAAAAGGGGTTTTGTATGAAAAAAGATCTTGTATGGTAAATTTTTGTCCTAAAGTAAAATAACGGTTGTTTAAAGAGAGGGATGCTTAGGACAAGTCAGAAAGTCCAGAGATGTCATAATTAGTCTGTGTGAGTCATGAAAAAGATCCTTGAAAGGGAATTTATGAAAGAAACAAAATACAATTTAAAAGGTTATTAGGTCCTCTAAATGCTTCATAAACCACTGCTATTACTCCTAACTGTACAACTTGCCTGCTCTAAAACTAGGTAAAGCCTGGGGACATACAGAGTTAGCCATGCCCCACAGCTATGCTGTAAAGAATCAGACCTTATCTGAACTTCTGTCTGGTGTCCTGGGCGCCACACACTTAGTATATAATTAAAATCACACCAGGTTTTTCACCAAAAGTAAAAGTTGCTAAGAGTTAACAGTGAAATGTGTACTTGCGACTACTGGAAAAACTTTTCATGCAAGGAGTGTAAGGAAAGTAGAATGTGTTTTTGGTAAAAGATTATGAGAAGGCATGGGAATGTGGAATTTTTTTTTTTTTTTTTTTTGCCTAAGTTTAGTGGGTTAAAGGATTGTTTTAAGTTAGATAGGATAAAGCTGAAGGTTTAAGCAAGTTTTGGAAGGTTTATGAAAGATTAATCTTGAAAGAGAAATTCTGTATGTGAACATACTAGCTAAAATTATAAGAGTATTATTCAGTTTATCCATAAATCGAACTTGGAATAAAAGCACAACAGTGGACTGGGAAGAGAAAAATACCTCAAGTGAGCATGCATTACAACTCTTACAGCATTGTTCTGCTCTTTAACAGAAAACTATAAAGCGTTATAAAAGGTTTATGAGAATATTACCTTATGTTCAAACTGATTAAGACTGGATAGATTTGTCTATAATGTTTTATTAAGAACTGACATCAATGTACACTAATGCAAGGTAATATCTGGCTTTCTTGGGGCTGTATTTGTATAAATGTGTTATTGGTATGTGCTCCAAAATTATGTGAAACTCCTATAATTCTGATGTAACAGTATATGTTATCAGTAGTAATTATAATTGTTATGTTAAATTATTGTGTGCCACAGAGGTAACACATTTCCTTGTCAATTGTGTCTTTAAATATGGCTGCCCTAATACTTTTTGTCATCCACAGACAATTGTTGTCTTGTTTTAATACTTTTTAAAAGGTGGTTTCATAATCAGCTGTAGGACTCGAACAGGTGCTTTTTTTTTTTTTTTTAAACAGAGTCTCACTCTGTTGCCCACGCTGGAGAGCAGTGGTGCGATCTCAGCTCACTGCAACCTCCACCTTCTGGATTCAAGTGATTCTTCTGCCTCAGCCTCCTGAGTAATTGGGACTACAGGCACGTACCACCACATCTGGCTAATTTTTGTATTTTTAGTAGAGACAGGGTTTCACTATGTTGGCCAGGCTGGTCTCAAATTCCTGACCTCAGGTGATCCACCCACCTCAGCCTCCTGTTGTACTGGGATTACAGGGGTGAGCCATGTGCCTGGCCTAACAGGTGCTCTTAAATGCAGATTTCTGATAACTTCCGAGATTGTGACATTAGAATAAAGGGAAAAGTTTCAGGACTCTCATGGAAAGCTGAAATGTTCATGAATATTAAGCAGAACAGGAGTTAACTGCATGAGCTAAACTAACAAAGGACTAAAATAACCATTTTATGACTTTTTGCTCAAAATATTGCTAATCCTTTGTTTTTCAAAGCCAAGAAAACTTTTCTCATGAGCTATTTACAGCTTTTAACAATTGAGTAAAGTGTACTCCTATAAACAAAATTTGGAGCATATTTCTCTCTACCATTTTTCCCCAAAATTTGAAAACTATTTGTGAGTATTCTTAACTTGTGTAAATATAGTGATTTGCATAAGTGCAATAAGCGTCTGTTTTCTTTCGTATCAGGACACAATTGGAGACACTGGTTATTTTATCAAGGCTTTGACTAGAATGGCATGCTTTCCTTTAAGGAATAAAATTTGACTTACTGAGCCAATAAAAGTCCCTTGGGAAAACTGGCCTCATACCTTGTCTATACAGTCCCTGTACAGAGTTCCTGACCTGTAGTAAGTAAAGAATCTCATTTTCTAACAGGCCCAGGAGTCCCAAGTTATCTTGATACCTCAAGAGGAGAGGAATTTACCCAACTCACACAGGTATTTGATGTCATCAACCCATGGCTAAGCTTAAGGGTTTTAAAAAGTCTTATCTGGGATTCCTTACAGAACAAAGTTCCATCAAAGCCAATTTAAAAAGGAGCCTAAATGGCAAATAATTATTCTTACTGTGCTTTATGCAAATAAGCCAAGTAGAATAAAGCTAAAACTTATTTTGCAAACAAATTAGTCCTATCATTATTTGTTTTTAATAAAAATGAGGACTGGAGAGAGAAAAATTATGATTCAAGAACTATGGTACTGCTGTTGTTAGATTATACTCTCTTTAGTTGTTTCTCAGTTTTTGTCTGCAATTTAGATTGACCCTGCTTATTTCTGTGAACCAACCAGTGGTCTCTGGCTGCAGCTCAGAAAAAACAAGAGGGATAGGCCATCCAACTCCAGATGATCCTCAGTGAGGGATACCATCCTCTCAATATTCAAGAGTCATCCTTCGACAGGGGACCCCTAGACTGCTCATCAGTGGGACACGACAGAGGTGAAACCCTGCCCCTGTCTCCTGTGGACCCGGCTGGATACTGCTTTCACCAAACTACAAAGCCACCTGCCCTGACAGCTAGCAAGAGGCCAAGACCCACAGAACAGCCACCCCCACCCCTCTGTCAGCAGGAAGCAGTTATAGAAGACCGATCTTTGTCCATTTTCCCCCAAAGAATTGGGGTCTGGGACTCTTGAGGGGGAGAATACATTAGGTAGCTAGTCAGACATGAGCAGGGCAACAGAAGGCCACTCCCCATTACCACCAGGAATGTCAGACAACAATCAGGTGATGGTCAGGCAGTTGTCAGACTGTCTCTCTGAAAAATATTGGTCACAGCCAGCACCAGGGAAAGGCAGTCTTCCAATAGATAGAAACAGCTAAAACTGGTGATCAGCAGCTTCCCAGTTAGATCTCAGGAGTTGGGCAAGTGGGCTCACACATGAGCACTAAGAGGCAAAACAGCAGATGACCTTCCTCTAGGAACACTGGACTGGTAAGGCAAAAACACCTCAAGTGGCCAGGCGCAGTGGCTCACACATGTAATCCCAGCACTTTGGGAGGCCGAGGCGGGCGGATCACGAGGTCAGGAGATCGAGACCACCCTGGCCAACATGGTGAAACCCTGTCTCCACTAAAAAGACAAAAATTAGCTGGGTGTGGTGGCACGCTCCTATAGTCCCAGCTACTTGGCAGGCTGAGGCAGGAGAATCACTTGAACCCGGGAGGCGGAGGTTGCAGTGAGCCGAGATCGCACCATTGCACTCCAGCCTGGGTGACAGAGTGAGACTCCATCTGAAAAAAATAAATAAATAAATAACACCTCAAGTGAGCATGCCTATAACTCCAGTAAACACGCTGCACATGTGCCCCTGCCCCAAGTGCTAGGAGTCTCAAGGGAAGAATCAGGGGAGAAGAAATGGAAGACTCCGGAAATATGCCAACATATAAAACCCTAAGTCAGTCAAACCATGCGTTTGATCTCTCAAGTCGCCCACTTGGCCCTCTTCCAAGTGTACTTTCTTTCATTCCTGCTCTAAAACTTTGTAATAAACTTTCACTCCTGCTCTAACACTTGCCTCGGTCTTTCCTTCTGCCTTATGCCCCTCAGTCTAATTCTTTCTTCTGAGGAGGCAAGAATTAAGGTTGCTGCAGGCCCATAGGGATTTGCCGCTGGTAACAATTCTATCCTATAATCCCGTTCTAGATCCTTTCATATTTACTCTCTAACAATGAACACTTTATGTACTTGTTTAATATGCCTTTTATCTAGAGCAAGTTATAAACTCTTTGAGAGAAAGGATGTTGCCATAATTATATGTGTGCATGTTTAGTATGTATAGAAAATCTTTAGGTCTTTCTCAGGAGCTCTCGGTGGTGTTGGACACAGAAGAATCAGCACATATCTCCTGCACCAGTTGGTGCTAGTACAGCACCAGGACTAGATCCTTTGTCCTTTCTCATCTGAGAAGAAAACTCAGTAATAGATAGTGGGTGAGAGGGAGCATGGAGCCAAAGGCGTGTATTGTGCAAGATGCCACCCTCTAGGCTCACAAATCATTAACTCTTAAAAAATAAAAATAGGGAAGGAGGCTGGGTGCAGTGCTTCACATCTGTAATCCCAGCAGCTTGGGAGGTCAAGGCAAGAGGACTGCTTGAGTGCAGGAATTTGAGACCAGCCTGGGCAAGAGAGCAAGACCCTGCTAAGAAAAAAAAAAAGAAAAAGAAAAGGAAGGAAGGAAGGGAGGGAGGGAGGGAAGGAAAGAAGAAAGAAAGAAAAACAAAGAAAAGAAAGAAAGAAAGAAGAAAGAAAAAGAAAGGAAAGAAAAGAAAGAAAAAGAAAGAAAGAAAAGAAAGAAAGAAAAAGAAAGAAGGAAAGAAAGAAAGAAAGAAAGAAAAAGAAAGAAAGAAAGAAAGAAAGAAAGAAAGAAAGAAAGAAAGAAAGAAAAAGAAAGAGGAGGGAGGAACGGAGGGAAAGAGAGAGAAAGGACAGAAAAAGATAGAAAAGAAAGAAAGTGGTGCTGGCAAGTACCATCACTCCCAGCTAATTTTTGTATTTTTGTAGAGACAGAGTTTTGCCATGTTTGTAGGTTGGTCTCGAACTCCTGGGCTCAAGCAATGTGCCCACCTCAAGCCTCCCAAAGTGCTGACATGAGCAACCATGCCCAGCGCCTTTGACCACTTTTTAATGGACTTGTTTGTTTTTTGCTTATAAATTTGTTTAAGTTCTTGTAGATGCTGGATATTGGACCTTTGTCACATGCATAGTTTGTAAAAATTTTCTCCCATTCTGTAGGCTGGTCACTCTGTTGATACTTTCCTTTGTTGCACAGCTCTTTAGTTTAGTTAAATCCCACTTGTCAATTTTTGCTTTTGTTGTGATTGCTTTTTGTGTCGTCATTATGAAATCTTTCCCCATTCCTATGTCCAGAATGGTATTGCCTAGGTTGCCTTCCAGGGTTTATATAGTTTGGGTTTTACATTTAAGTCTTTGACCCATCTTGAATTGATTTTCGTATATGGCGTAAGGAAGGGGTCTAGTTTCAATTCTGCATGTGGGTAGCCAGTTATCCTAGAACCATTTATTGAATAAGGAATCTTTCCCCCATTGTTTGTTTTTGTCAGGTCTGTCAAAGATCAGATAGTTTTAAGTGTGCAGCCTTATTGCTGGGTTCTCTGTTCTGTTCCATTAGTCTATGTATCTGTTTTTGTATGAGTACCATGCTGTTTTGATTACTGTAGCCCTTGTAGTGTAGTTTGAAGTTGGACAGTGTGATGCCTCCAGCTTTGTTCTTTTTGCTTAAGATTCTCTTGGCTGTTCTGGCTCCTTTTTGGTTCCATATGAATTTTAAAATCTTTTTCTCTAGTTCTGTGAAGAATGTTAATGGTAGTTTAATAGGAATACCGTTGAATCTATAAATGGCTTTGGGCAGTATGGCCATTTTAACGATGTTGATTCTTCCTATCCATGAGCATGAAATATTTTTCCATTTATTTGTGTCATCTCTGATTTTTTTTTTTTTTTTTTTTTTTTTGGAGTTTCACTCTCGTCGCCCAGACTGGAGTGCAATGGCCTGATCTCAGCTCACTGCAACCTCCACCCACCAGGTTCAGGTGGTTCTCATGCCTCAGCCTCCCAAATAGCTTGGATTACAGGAATGTGCCACCATGCCCAGCTAATTTTTTGTATTTTTAGTAGAGATGGGATTTCACCATGTTGGCTAGGCTGGTCTTGAACTTCTGACCTCAGGTGATCCACCCCCCTTGGCCTCCCAAAGTGCTAGGATTACAGGCATGAGCCACCATGCCCGGTCTTCATCTCTAATTTCTTTCAGCAGTGTTTTGTAGTTCTCCTTGTAGAGGTCTTTCACCTTCCTGGTTACTTGTATTCCTAGGTATTTTACTTTTTTGTGGCAATTGAGAATGAGACTGAGTTCCTGATTTGGCTCTCAGCTTGACTGTTAGTGGTCTATAAGAACACTAGTGAGATGGTATCTCATTGTGGTTTTGATTTGCATTTCTCTGATGGCCAGTGATGATGAGCATTTTTTCATGTGTCTGTTGGCTGTATGAATGTCCTCTTTTGAGAAATGTCTATTCATATCCTTTGCCCACTTTTTGATAGGGTTGTTTGTTTTTTTCTTGTAAATTTGTTTGAGTTCTTTGTAGGTTCTGGATATTAGCCCTTTGTCTGATGAGTAGATTGCAAAAATTTTCTCCCATTCTGTAGATTGCCTGTTCACTCTGATGGTAGTTTCTTTTGCTGTGCAGAAGCTCTTTAGTTTAATTAGATCCCATTTGTCAATTTTGGCTTTTGTTGCCGTTGCTTTTGGTGTTTTAGACATGAAGTCTTTGCCCATGCCTATGTCCTGAATGGTATTAGAATGGCAATCATTAAAAAGTCAGGAAACAACAGGTGCTGGAGAGGATGTGGAGAAATAGGAACACTTTTACACTGTTGGTGGGATTGTAAACTAGTTCAACCATTATGGAAAACGGTATGGCGATTCCTCAAGGATCTAGAACTAGAAGTAGCATATGACCCAGCCATCCCATTACTGGGTATATACCCAAAGGATTATAAATCATGCTGCTATAAAGACACATGCACACGTATGTTCATTGCAGCACTATTCGCAATAGCAAAGACTTGGAATCAACCCAAATGTCCATCAGCGACAGACCGGATTAAGAAAATGTGGCACATATACACCATGGAATACTATGCAGCCATTAAAAAGGATGAGTTTGTGTCCTTTGTAGGGACATGGATGCAGCTGGAAACCATCATTCTCAGCAAACTATCACAAGAACAGAAAACCAAACACCGCATGTTCTCACTCATAGGTGGGAACTGAACAATGAGATCACTTGGACTCGGGAAGGGGAACATCACACACCGGGGCCTATCACGGGGAGGGGGGAGGGGGAGGGATTGCATTGGGAGTTATACCTGATGTAAATGACGAGTTGATGGGTGCTGATGAGTTGATGGGTGCAGCACACAAACATGGCACAAGTATACATATGTAACAAACCTGCACGTTATGCACATGTACCCTAGAACTTAAAGTATAATAAAAAATAATAATAATAATAATAATTAAAAAAGAACACTAGTGATTTTTTCACATGATTTGACTATAGTCTTTTAGAGAGAGAAAAGTTAAGACCCAAGACACATATTGCCCCAGGAACATTTCCTCCAATGTCTACTTCTAAAGCAAACAATCTATCAGCATTGCAGTTATTTAAATTTCAACTAATGTTTTATCTCTATCTGGAGATGATGCAAACATACTCTGAATCGATAAAGCTTTTGGGTGGAATAAGGTGTGGGAACATGCCTATAATATGCCTACAATTAGCTGAGTGCAGCAAGATTCTCACAGGAACTGCCTTACTCTTGGCAGCACACAAAGGTGCCCTGGAATCATTTCCTCCTCAGCTATGGAAGTCTCTGCAGTCTTGTTCCAGGAATCTTCTTCCTTGACCACCTTTTCCTATCTTTCCAGCTCACACACTTATAGTAGTAAATGTAGTAAATATCCTTACATCCCACCAGGATCTGCACTCACACTTATTCTACCATCTCTTCACTGTCATTCACACCCTTCATGTATTCACTCCATGTATTCACTAGCCAGCTTACATTCCATGAACAATTGTTCCAATCCCTTGTTAATAATCAATTTATTTGCCTATAATCCCAACACTTTGAGAGGCCAAGGCAGGAGGATCCCTTGAGGCCTGAAGTTTGAGACCAGCCTGGGCAACATAGGGAGACACCATCTCTACAATAAAAATTTTAAATTAACCAGATGTGGTAGTACACCTGTAATCCCAGCTACTCAGGAGGCTGAGGTGAGCAGATCACATAAGCCCAGAAGTTTGAGGCTGGAGTGAGCTGTGATCGCCACCACTGCACTCCAGCCTGGATGACCCTGCCTCTAAAAAAAAAAATTAATAGTAATAAGAAAATAATATTATAATTGACACTATAACAAAAGGCAAATACCTTAAACTATTCCTGCAATGTTGTTTTGTCCAGGCCAAAGCCAAAACTGGAGCCCCAAAGGCTGTAGCAGGGAAATTCCCAAGAAGGATTATCTGCAAACCATTTGGAGATGGGGCCAGTTGGGATTCCAAAGAGAAGCACTAAACACCAGGGTAATTAGTCTAAAGTATTTATTGGGGGAACTTAATTACAAAAAGGGGCTGCCGGAATCCTCTCGACAGCAAGCAAAAGAGATGTTCCACCTAGCTATGTCTGCAATAAGGGGGTTGTGTTGTGGAGTTTATATGAGGGTTTGAGAAGTTTGGTTAAGGGCTGGGGCTAGTTTCTTTCAGTGTTCTGGACAACAACCTAAACACGTTTACCAGAGCCTGGGAATGTTCAAGGACCTGACTTAACCCTGCAAAAAAACACACAACTGGCCAGGTCACAGAGTGGTCAAGGCACTCTGTATTTCTTAGTCGGGACAGATAAAAAGGTTGGGAAAACTAGAGGACCCTATGAATGTATTAGCCAAATAGTATTTGATCAAAAGCATAAATGAAAATTGATGATCCCAAGCATTCATGTGGGAAATCATCTTTTTTTCTAGAACTTATCCAACAGTCTAGACAAAATTCTATTTCTGTAAAAAGTAATCAACTTACAAGATGTAGCTGAAAGAGTGATGATCAATATTGTTTCAGATTGCCTAGTACATTTTCTCATGTACTGATCTTGGAGTCCTCTCAGTTCACTCTCATCCAACCCAGCCTCCCCCATGTCATTTAAACAAGGAAAAGATATGACTTTGTTTTTATTATCTAGGTTAGACAAAATGTTCCCTTAGTTTCCATCAAGTTTTAATTTTGCCAAAGAAATGTAATCACAGTTTAAAAGCCTGTCCTAAGTAGTCATTCCTCTATCTCTGAATTTATTGGCTATCCAGTTATCTTAAGGTTTAACCAGCACAAGTTTCTTTGACTAATTCTTACTTGCATTTAGAAAAGTCATGTTGTTCAGTTTCTGGAGATTGACTTGAGCTGAGAACAGGCTCCACCAAAGGTCATGGATGGCAGAACGGGCTGGCCATGAAAGACCTCTGAACTCCAGTGGAAAAGCAGATGGAACTTGGGAAGTGAACAAAGTCTACCTCATAAGAATAGCCTTTGTCTTAGGGCAGGCAAGTCAATCGATTATATGAAAATTGTTCTGGGCTGGGCACGGTGGCTCATGTCTGTAATCCCAGAACTTTGGGAGGCCGAGGCAGGTGGATCACCTGAGATCAGGAGTTCCATACAGCCTGGCCAACATGGTGAAACCCCGTCTCTACTAATAATACAAAAATTAGCTGGGCGTGGCGGCACACTCCTGTAATCCCAGATACTCGGGAAGCTGAGGCAAGAGAATTGCTTGAATCTGGGAGGTGGAGCTTGCAGTGAGCCGAGATAGCGCCATTGCACTCCAGCCTGGGCAACAAAACAAGACTCCGTCAAAACATAAAAGAAAAGAAAAGAAAAGAAAAGAAAAGAAAAGAAAAGAAAAGAAAAGAAAAGAAAAGAAAAGAAAAGAGAAGAGAAGAAAAGAAAAGAAAAGAAAGAAAAGAAAGGGAGGGAGAGGGAGGGGAGGGGAGGGGAGGGGAGGGGAGGGAAGGGAAGGGAATTGGCCAGGCATGGTGGCTCACACCTGTAATCCCAGCACTTTGGGAGGCCAAGGTGGGTGGATCATGAGGTCAAGAAATCAAGACCATCCTGGCCAACATGGTGAAACCCCGTCTCTACTAAAAACACAAAAATTAGCTGGGTGTGGTGGCGCTCGCCTATAGTCCCAGCTACTCTGGAGGCTGAGGCAGGAGAATCACTTGAACATGTGAGGCAGAGGTTGCAATGAGCCAAGATCGCACCACTTCACTCCAGCCTGGGGACAGAGCGAGACTCCATCTCAAACAAAAAAAAAAAGAAGAAAAGAGAATTGTGCTATACTGAAGTACCGTTAATTCTCCAGGACTTCCACTGACCCTTTCAGTTTAGGTTCCAAATCTTCAAATGGTATGTGAGATTTAGCCAAATAAAACCAATCAACTACCACGTGGATTCAGAAGTACATGGACTAAAGACGAAAAGGACTTTCAATTGAGAAACCCTGGGCAGAAATAACAGAACATCCAGGATAAAAATTTGACCTCACCAAACGGGGAAAGGTAGAGAGAAACAGCCCAAGCATGAGAGGTTCTTTAAGACAACTCCACCTTGGCTAAAGTGAGATTAGAGACCAGGCACTGTGGCTCATGACTGTAATCCCAGCACTTTTTGAGGCCAAGGAGGGAGGATTGCTTCAGCCCAGGAGTTTGAGATTAGCCTGGGCAATATAGTAAGACCCTTGTCTCTACGACATATATTTTTAAACAGATATATATATTTTTTAGTCAGGCATGGTGGCACGTGCCTGAAGTCCCAGTAACCTGGGAGGCTGAGGCAGGAGGATCACTTGAGTCCAGGAGTTCAAGGCTGCAGTGAGCAATGATTGAACCACTGTACTGCAGCCTGGGTGACAGAGCCAGACCTTGACTCAAAAAAAAGAAAAAAGAAAAAGCAAGGTTGGAAAACTCATTGATGAATTTAATATATGACCAGGTATATTATTCTCAATCATATTGATGCTTTGGAACATTTTTTCCTCAAATCAATTCCTTTTTTGTTCCTTAAATATCTTAATCTCATATTTCATAAAAACATAAACTCTGGTACTAACCTACCCACCCAAGATAAAGATCTTGACATTAAAGAAGTCTCTTTCATTCAAATGATGCCTTGTAAATCTCTGCCCTGAGCAAATGTGAACCATGATGAACATGAAAGCCCAACAGTGGGCCGGGTGCGGTGGCTCAAGCCTGTAATCCCAGCACTTTGGGAGGCCGAGGCGGGCGGATCACGAGGTCAGGAGATCGAGACCATCCTGGCTAACACGGTGAAACCCCGTCCCTACTAAAAAATACAAAAAAACTAGCCGTGCGAGGTGGCGGGCGCCTGAAGTCCCGGCTACTCAGGAGGCTGAGGCAGGAGAATGGCAGGAACCTGGGAGGCGGAGCTTGCAGTGAGCTGAGATCCGGCCACTGCACTCCAGCCTGGGTGACAGAGTGAGACTCCGTCTCAAAAAAAAAAAAAAAGAAAGCCCAACAGTGTCAAAACCATCTATTTCAATACGTTTGTCAATAATTCACACTTGTAAAAAGGTGTTAATGTCACAGAAATGTTACATAACTCACACTAGATGTTCTCCTGGCTGGGTTTACTGAATTTTGCCAGATAGTTTCTGTTTCAGCCTAACCCCAGATTATTTTCTCTTTTAAGAAGTAAAGGGCCAGGCACACTGGCTCACACCTATATAATCAGAGTACTTTGGGAGGCTGGGCTTCCAAAGTGCTTGAGCCTAGGAATTCAAGACCAGCCTAGGCAACAGAGGAAGACCCCATCTTTAAAAAATAAAAAATAAAAATTAGCCAGGTATGGTGGTACGCACCCATTGTCCCAGCTACTTGGGAGGCTGAGGAATTGCTTGAACCATGTTCGCACCACTGCATTCCACCCTGGGCAACAGAGAGAAATCCCATATCAAAAAAGAAAAAAGTGGAAGCAAAAAAAAAAATGGGTTTTTCATATATGTACACTAGGCAATTTACAAAAGTGAAGAAGATAATTGCTCTTGGTCCTTTTAGATCACTGGCATTTCTCCTCACCATCACTTTATATAATCAGTCACCAAGTCCCACTCATTCTTTCTTCGCAGTGTCTCTAGGATCCGTTCTTCCTCTCCATTTCAAAATAAGATAACAGTTTTTTAATGTTTTCCGTAAACTAGAAAGTACCATACAAATGTGAGATGTTATTTCCACTATGTTCTCCTTACTCCAGGTCATCATTGTCATCACCTCCTCTTAGTTAGGTCCCGTACCCTTCTGATTCCCCTTTCTCCAGTCTTACTCCTTATTCCCACTAATTTGACATTAAAGATCATAACTATCTTGGTCACAATTGTGTCTTCTCTCTGGGACATAGAAGGTGTAGCAAACATGATAAGCAAATACTTAATAGCTGTGTCATATAAAATGTCCATACATGTTGGTAGACAAAAACATCAAGACCCCATTAAATCAAAGAGCACAGAACTATGTATGTACCTGAGAATTGGAAAGTTATCAAAATAATTGATGCTCCTGGTGAGTCCTTCTCCACCAAAAGCTCTTGCTTCCCCCAAAGGTAACCACCATCTCGCTACCTATTTTTTTCCCTGTTTTGTTTTATAGATTTACTGTATGTTAATATATATATAGATATGTAGACATTATGTCTCTCTCCCTAAACAATGTTAGGTTAGTTTTCCTTGCTTTTGAACTTTATAAAAATCTTTTCCCGTTACAGTCTTCTGAACCTCCTTTTGTCACTCAGCCTTACATTACTAAGATTAATCCATGTCGATATTGTATAATTAGTTAATTCATTCTCACTGCTGAATAATTTTCTACCATGCAACTATATCATAATTTTTGTCTTTTAAAAAAGTTTATGGTGGCCAGGCACAGTGGCTTATGCCTGTAATTCCAGCACTTTGGAAGGCCGAGGAGGGCAGATCACCTGAGTTCAGGAGTTTGAGACCAGCCTGGCCAACACAGTGAAACCCCATCTCTACTAAAAATACAAAAATTAGCCTGGTGTAGTGGCGGGCTCCTTTAATCCCAGCTACGCAGGAGGCTGAGGCAAGAGAATGGCTTGAACTCGGGAGCAGGAGATGGCAGTGAGCCGAGATCGTGCCATTGCACTCCAGCCTAGGCAACAAGAGCGAGACTTTGTCTTTTAAAAAAAAAAAAAAATTATGTGAGTTATTTTTTTTTTTTTTTTTTTGATACAGAGTCTTGCTCTGTCACCCAGGCTGTAGTGCAATGGCATGATCTTAGTTCACTACAACTTCTGCCTCCTGGGTTCAAGAGGTTCTCCTGCCTTAGCCTCCTGAGTAGCTGGGATTACAGGTGCCTGCCACCAAGCCTGGTTAATTTTGTATTTTTAGTAGAGACGGTGTTTCACTGTGTTGGTCAGGCTGGTCTCAAACTCCTGACCTCAGGTGATCCACCCGCCCTGGCCTCCCAAAGTGCTGGGATTACAGGCGTAAGCCACTGCACCTGGCCACCATAAATAAGAAAACAAAAGTAAGATACATTTATTGTAGGTAATTGGAAAATACAGAAAAATAAAAATAAGGATCATTTGAAATCTCACCACTGTTAGCATCTTGATTTATATATCATTTTGACCTGTATTTTTAACAGAATTTGGATCATACCCAACACAATCTACATTTTACTTAACCATATAACATGAACATTTCCTCATTCATTAAGCATCATCCTTCTACAATTTGACCTTTAATGGCTATTTTTTTTTACCGTAACATGGATGATGGACCCTGAAGTTTTTTGAGCAAGAGAACTGAGGTTGTCATGAAAAGGCATTCTGAAAAGCAGGATGGGCAGAAGCTAAAGGTGAAAGGCCCATTCAGAGGCCAGTGAGGTCACCTGTAACAGACTTGCACCTATAACAGACTTGCAGTCACCTGTTATTCACCATTTTCTATTCTTCCAAAGGAGACAGTTCTCTTCCCTGCTCCCCTTTCTGTGAGGGGACTCAGCTCCCACTTGTTTTCTCCCAATTCCCTCAGGAAAGATCCAGCCTGAAGGCCCACCAGCACCCTCAAGGGTGACTCAGCATAATTTTTTACCTGACTTCAAATCCTTGAAAATGACTTTCAGCAAGTTCGTATTTGTTTCACCAATCACTTCATGCCTTGTCAGCTCTTCAACACACACACACCACCACCACCACACACATTATTTATTTGGAAGCAAATTTCTGCTTTACTTTCATGGCCTACCCACCTAGTACATTCTCTGAGAAACCTTCCCCAAATTATTTCCTTTCCCTCCCTTCTCTGAGCAATGACTCCTTTCTCTGAGCCCCACTGTCCCAGCACCAGCTGCTGCTGTCCCACATGGGAGGTAGTCTTTTGCTGCAGTTTAAGCTATGTGCCCTCCCAAGACAGGGATGCTTGCCTCCTGACCTCAGCAGTCCCAGTGCCTGGCTCATGGGAGCTCAGTTGTGTTAAATGGTTGCCAATTTGAAAACTAAAAGAAAAAGGAATACAAGAAAGGTTTAGGAGACATCAGATTACCTTGGGTCAAGGCTGAAAAGAACTCAGCTCTAGGTAACTTTGTTATACAATCACATCAGAAGTTTTTCACAGTACTATTTGCCATCGTGTTGTCTCGGTGCCCTGTGTGTTCCACATTAAACTGCCATTTTATTACCACTTCCACCCACGCCAAAAACCTGCAGTACATCTCAATGAGCAATTCTTTATATCTGCAAAGATCTAAAGTGCCTGTCCCTGCTTTCTCATTCAATGAATATTCAGTAAGCAACTATTATGTGCAAGGAACAATCTCTTTGGGCAGCCCTCTTGAGATCCACCGCAAGAAGTAAATAGGGGCATTATTATAAATGTACACCCAGACACTGAATAATGACGGATGAGGATGCGTCCAGCTTTACCTCTGCAACTTGTGCTTTCAAAATCAGTACATCCTGTCCTAGCTTTCCCTGTGCCTTTTAAACTTTATAACTTAGGCGCCCACATGATACGAGCCATCTAGAAACAGCTTTTAAAATAAGGCAATTTAAGTTTAGAAAAACTTTGTTGTTCATGATCGCTCCTATGCCTAATGAGAAGTAACAATATGGGAAAAGTAAAGTGCGTCCTCACGCTGGCAGAACTGAAGGTCTTATCTCCTGTAACAAAATGCATCACTTTTCCTCATAACATTGAATTGCACAGAAATAGAAGTTCAGTTTCTCATGCAATAAAGAAGTTAACAAAGTTCATTCTGTGTTGAGAACTGGGCTGGAGTGAGGTAGAGGAAATCTGAGACACACAGAGGAAGGGGACCTCCTCAGAGGAGACTTAGGAAAACGTGGTGTTATGGGGAAGAAATATAAAAAAGAATGGTAATCAAGGGGCAGACACTATAGCAACCTCAACTGAAGTAAAGGCTGACTGGCATCCACTAATTTTGCAATTCACCAGTTCCAAGCACAGTTTTAGTGCTGGCAATGAAAATGACTGAATTGCATTGGACTGAGGAAGGCATGAGAGTGACAAAGTGGAGGGGAGAGTGTAAACTACTCTTTTAGGAATCTGATTTCAAAGGAAGACTAACACACGATAGTATCTAGAAAGAGGTCCCAGGGTACCAAAAGGGGCCTTTTAAAGACAGTGGAGATGTAAATGTGTATCTAGGCTGGGCAGACAGCCAGTAGACAGAAGCTGAGGATGAGGGCGGGGGTGGGGGGCTGGAGATTGGATTCAGAACAGAGGGGAAGGACTTAGACCTCCATAGGAGAGGGACACTTCTTCCATAAAACTGCAGGGGAAGAAATTATAGTGGTCAGTGGGGAAAACAGGAAATGAAGGGATTTCTCAAGTGACTCAATTTTCTCTCAGTGTGACAAGTAGTCAGTGGTGTCAGGGCATTGAAAACAATGGCGAGTGTTTAAAATAACACTTGGGAAAATTGGAGACAGCTGGTTAGCGACATAGCCGCTGCAATAAGCTCAGTGCTAGACTGCAAGCTCAGTATTGTATTAGCAAGTGGGTAACTGAAACAAAGGATGGTGAGCGTGGGGACACACAGAGGAAGAAGCCACTCTCCCTTCTTCCTCCTCCTAGGAAGAAAGTGAAGGCAGGAGCAAGTTGATAGATTGAAGAAAATGGAGGCAATGGTCAAGGGACCTGCAGTTTCCATGAGGTCAAACAACAGGATTTGGGAGGACAGAAGGGAGAGACCTGGAAAGACAGGACTACAAAATCAGGAATTAGGTAGTGAAACTTAAGATTTCAGAGAAGGAGTGGCTCCGAGTGCTTAAAGTCCAGATTGAGGTTATGATCTGTGGTTGCCTGAAACAAATGAAGATCACTAAAGTCGGAGAGATCAAGGGTGAAGCTAAGATACTGTATCGTCTTCATGAGCACCAAAGACACTCAAAATGATGGCAGGACTGTGACGGAGAGGAAGGTCCTAAGCCAGGTGAAAGAACATAATGGGTATGATGGACATTTGGTTTTTGATGGCCCACCTTCCATTTCTTCCTCTTCTAATGTAGCACCCTGATTTCCTTTTGGAGAATTACCTCTCTCTGTGGTCTGCAGGCTAGGTGGGTATGTAAATCCCAACACCTTGTCCTCCCCTATCCACGGTATGGGCACAACACCTCTCTATCCTCTCTATCTCTCTCTCTCTCTCTCTGTCTCTCTCTCCCTGCCCCTCCTTCCTCCCTTCTTGGACTTTGAGCAGTACAGAACAATATAAAAGTGAAAGATGGTTGGGACACATTTTCAGGGTGGTACTCTGACAAACCTGACAAGATTCTACTACTAAAAATCTTTCTCCATGTCTAGTTCTTTAGCCTTCAATTCTATACACCACCCCCAAAATTATCCCCATAAAGTGTCTTTTTGTGCATCTTGAGAGCCCTAATACAACTGAAAGATGACTACACATTCTAGTTTGCCTGGAGCAGTGCCAGTTTATGCCTGCTGTTCCAGTGTTACATATAGTTTAGCATTTATCCTAAATTGTTCCTTTTGTAATGGAGTTTTTAAAGTAATTATTAAACCAAAATGGATTCGGAAGATTTCTACCTTCCATCATGCTTATCTGGTAGCACTAAAGTTAGTTCTCAGGTAGTTACATCCAAAAGAAAAACAACATTAATGCATTTCTCTTTTCCCAACCTGTTCTAAGGTGTTTAATGATAAAACAAAATGAAAAGTGTGCTTGATCGGATATGAGCAGATAGGGACAGCTAATGCCTTCTGGTCTCAAATGGTCAGTGCTAACTGCCGCCCCTAATGGTCACTTGGTGAAAGAACCAGCCAGTTGAACCACATTCTATGCTGTGGCCTGTGAGATACACACACCCTGCAAGAGAAAGTATAGGTTAAGTACACTTGAAATGTGTACAGGAAACAGACTGAATAACACTGCTGAGGTTTGAATGCTCTTGCTTAGAGTGATTTTGTACAAACCTACAACTACATATTTTATTGCTTTATGATACTTTTTTAGTTGAGTAAACCTTTGTCAGCAATGAGCTTAAAAATGCATATTTAATTTTAAAATTAAATAATAAATCTCCATTTCTTTAGAAAGTTAATGATGAATATAACTTGCACCAAGTATTTGTTGACATATGAGGGCCATATCGGTATTGCTGACCAACCCCATGAAAGCTGAAAAAGCATCTACATCTACTTCAAAAGTTAGTCATCATTTTAAGAAGACTGCACTGACCTGCCACCATGCCACCACGCCCAGTCTACACATTCTATTTTAAGGCTGCATGTTCAGTTTTCATAAATTCTTCAAGCCCCTGGTGGCTGCCGTCATGCATCACTATTGCTCAAAAGTTGGCCCCTTCTTCCTGAGATTTTTTTAAAAGTAAATATTATTAACTAATTTCACTCTCAAACCACTTAATGTTTTACCTTTATTTCCAGTGTGCATATGAAAGCATGTGGTCAATCCTTGCTGCATTAGAGCTTTGAGAGACCCTTCTATATTAGGCGAACATCATTTATATACTTTTTTATTGAATATTAAGGACACTGAAATGTAAGATGCATGAAGAAAATCTAAATGGAGAGGCCCTTTGTGGCTGACTTATAAGAATATTGTAAATTATGCATGAGGTAGATGTCCAGGGTAACAGTCCTCTAAATTAAAGAAAGAAACATTTTGATTTTTCAAAATGGAGTGTAGTGGCATGATCTCAGCTCATTGCAACCTCTGCTTCCCAGGTTCAAGCCATTCTCCTGCCTCAGCCTCTTGAGTAGCTGGGACTATAGGCACACACCACCATGCCCAGCTAATTTTTGTATTTTCAGTAGAGATGGGGTTTCACCATGTTGGCCAGGCTGGTCTCAAACTCCTGACCTCAGGTGATCCACTCATCTTGGCCTCCCAAAGTGCTGAGCCACTGTGCCCTGCCTTTTTTTTTTTTTTTTAATATTTTTTCTTTTTTGAGACAGAGTCTTGCTCTGTGGCCTAGGCTGGAGTGCAGTGGCGTGATCTCGGCTCACTGCAACCTCTGCCTCCTGGGTTCAAGCGATTCTCATGCCTCAGCCTCCCAAGTAGGTGGAACCACAGGTGCAGGCCATCACATCAGCTAATTTTTGTATTTTTAGTAGAGACAGGGTTTCACCATGTTGGCCAGGATGGTCTGGAACTCCTCAGATCTGCCTGCCTCGGCCTCCCAAAGTGCTGGGATTATAGGCATGAGCCACCATGCCCAGCCTACAAGATAATTGTTTTTAATGTGTGAAAGAAAAACAAAAGATTTTATGTTTTAATATTCACAAATATGTTATTTTAGAAAAAAATATTTTAAAATAGATTTTAGTAGAATTATTACATGTATTCTAATAAAAATAAAAGCTAATTTGTCAGCCAGGCATGGTAGCTCACACCTGTAATCCCAGAACTTTGGGAGGCTGAGGCATGTGGATTACTTGAGCTCAGGAGTTTGAGACCAGCCTGGCAAACATGGCGAAACCCCATCTCTATAGAAAATACAAAAATTAGCTGGGTGTAGTGGTGTGCACATGCTACTCATGAGGCTGAGGTGGGAGGATCACATGAGTCTGGGAGGTAGAGGTTGCAGTGAGCCATGACTGCACCACTGCACTCCAGCCTGGTAAACAAAGCCAGACCCTGTCTCAAAAAAACCAAAAATGAATTTGTCAGTTAATACGTATTTCAAAGATTATTTTTTTATCACCAATTTCATTCCCAAAATTGTCCTGGTTCTGACAATAAATTATTTAGTCACCCTATATTTGTGATCATATACTATTTTACATCTGGGGTTTTTTTTTTTCTTTCTTTTTTTTTTTTTTTTTGAGTCAGGGTCTCACTCTATTGTCCAGGCTGGATTGCAGTGGCACAGTCATAGCTCACTGCAGCCTCAAACTCCTGGGTTCAAATGATCCTCAGCCTCCCAAATAGCTGGGACTACAGGCACATGCCACCACATCTGGCCAAGTTTCTTTTTTTTTTTTTTTTTAATAGAGATAGGGTCTCACTATGTTGCCCAGGCTGATCTCAAACTCCTGGCTTCAAGCATTCCTCCTGCCTCAGCCTCCCAAAGTGCTGGCGTTACAGGTGTAAGCCACTACACCTGGCCTGGTCGTTTGTTGCAATTAACATTACATCTTTAACATTCTCCCATGTTCAAATATCTTCAGAATATCCCATTGAGTTTTCTACTTAGGATATGCATGTCTGTCTCTCTGCACTTGTCCCCATCCCTCCTTTAAAATAAACAACTTGTCTTGAAAGTCAAAGATAGGAATTTAACATATTTTGCCATGTTATGATTTGCTCTTTTCAATCTGACATATTGGTGCTGGAAAGTTGTTGACATCCATGTGTTCCACAGAATATTTACTGCGTTTATATCTGGCTAACCCTAGGGCTGGGTACTCAGAGGGGTATACTGTTCTCCAGAATGTTATAATCTACAGTGGCAGAGAAGTCTGTGGGTAGAAAACAGAAAGCAGCTCCGGAATAAAGTTGATGAAGTGGCACAGGAATCCCTAGGAAGGAGAGGACACCTGGGCGGGTCATTCGAGGGGGTAGGAATAGCATGTATTATACTAAGATACAACCTAATACTAAGGTACAAAATTTGGATTATTGTTTAAAACCATACTCCAACTCCAAACCCTTATTTAACATACATGTAGGGAGACAACTGAACCAGAGATGTTCTTTGTATTTTTTATTCCTTCACTCTACAAACCTCTATGTACCAAGTACTGGCAGTCTTCAGGGGAAACTGAAGTCTTCAAAATTTTACAGACTAGTGGAAGAAATAGCTAAGTTACTCAACACTGCGGTTATAATGTGGTTATAAGTGTTAGGGCAGCCATACACCCTGATGTTGTGCTATGACCAGAAGAGAAGCAATTCATCAAATTAAGAGGAATAGAAGAGCAGTTGAGGAAGTATTCTCAGAAGTGATCCCCGAACTGAGACTTTTTTATTGTAGTAATAAAATATGCATAACATTAAATTTACCATTTTAAGTACTTTAAGTGTACAGTTCGGTGGCATTAATTACATTCACATTATCATGTAATCTGCCCTGAGACGTTAAAAAGTATTATTATTCCTTTTTTTTCTTATTCCAATCCTCATTGTAGAAAATTTAGGGCCAGGTGCAGTGGCTTACGCTTTTAATCCCAGCATTTTGGTAGGTCAAGGCAGGTGGATCTCCTAAGGTCAGGAGTTCAAGACCAACCTGGCCAACATGGTGAAACCCCATCTCTAAAAAACTACAAAAATTAGCCGGGCACGATGGTGGTGCCTGTAATCCCAGCTACTCAGGAGACTGAGGCAGGAGAATCTCTTGAACCTGGGAGGCAGAGGTTGCAGTGAGCCAAGATCACACCACTGCACTCTAGCCTGGGCGACAAAGCGAGACTCTGTCTCAAAAAAAGAAAGAAAATGTAGGAAATATGATATACAGGAAGAAAGGAAAGAAAAAGTGAAGAACAAGGGTTGGGCACAGTGGCTCATGCCTGTAATCCCAGCTTTGGGAGGCCGAGGAGGGAAGATCACAAGGTCAAGAGTTCAAGACCAACCTGGCCAACATGGTGAAACCCCGTCTCTATTAAAAATACAAAAAATTAGCCGGGCGTGGTGGTGGGCACCTGTAATCTCAGCTACTCAGGAGGCTGGGGTAGGAGAATCGCTTGAACCCAGGAGGCGGAGGTTGCAGTGAGCAGAGATGGCGCCATTGCACGCCAGCCTGGGTGACAGAGCAAGACACCATCTCAAGAAAAAAAAGAAGAAATGAAGGAACAAAGGAGGAAAGGAAGGCAGACAAAGGATGGAAGAATTACAATAATCCCACGGGATATAAACCTTGTGAATAATCATTGTGTATCCTTCCAGGCTTTTCTTAGTTGGATGTATGTATTATGTATCCTATTTTAAAATTAAAGTGGGATCATACAATTCAGACTGATTTGTAGTCCCTTTTCATTTTTGAAGTATATTATGAATATATGTATTAAATATTTTCCTGTGATATGACTGCTTCATTTTTCATAAACCATTTCCCCTATTTTTGACAATTCAGGCTATTTCTCATTTGTTCTTTATTATACGTGTGTGTGTGCATATGTGTATGTGGATAGATAGGTAGGTAGATAGATGATAGATAGATAGGTGAGTTTTTTTGAAACAGGATCTCGTTCTGTCCCCCAGGCTGGAGTGCAATTATGCGATTATAGCTCACTATAACCTCCGCCTCCTGGACTCAACCAATCCTCCCACCTCAGCTTCCTGAGTAGCTGGGACTACAGGCATGCACCCCCATGCCCAGCTAATTTTTTTTTTTTTTTTGGGTAGAGAAAAGTTTCACCATATTGCCCAGCCTGGTCTCTAACACCCAGGCTCGAGCGATCCTCCCACCTCAACCTCCAAAAGTACTGGGATTGCAGGCATGAATCACCATCCGTGGCCTGTTCCTTATTATATTTTTTAATGCAGCCAGGAACATTCCTTGTAATTTAGTCTTTGTTGGGTCTGTACTTTATTTCCATAGAATAAAGTCTTAAAATTAAATTTCTGTATGTAAAAGTATTCTAACGTTGCAACTTCAAATGATGTATACAAACTGACTCAAACAGAGTTGAATCAATTTATAGTCCCACAGTCAGTGGGTGAAAGTGCCCTGGGCCAGGACTTCAGACTTCCTTACAGACTTGCTGTCCCCATTTGGAGAGTGACAGTTGCTGCTAGCACAGAGTTAAAAGGTCCAAGTCAAGAAAAACCCTGAAAACCATTCTGGGACTTGACTTCCTTTAACAAGAAGTAAAGGCCTGACATCAAGAGCTACTTACTTGGTACTTCTGCAATAAGAAGCTCTGCAGGTGGTATCAACCTGGCCCTCAAATGATTACAGAGGCTTTGGTTGCAATAAGAAGCTTTACAGGTGGCAATAATATGGAAGTGCTGGGAAGGGAAGAGGGTGGTCCCTTTAAATGATACAGAAGCAGGGAAGGGATGTGCTGAGTAGAGGAGGGCATGGTCCCTGGCTAGGGCTCCATCCACATGGACCTAGGTGAGGATAGGCATTTCCTGCCCAAATGTTGCATTTCCCAAGACCTCCCCTGGCCTGCCACACCCCTATTCTGTGCCTATAAAAACCCCTGAGACCCTAGAAGGCAGACACACAAGCTGCTGGATGTTGAGAGGAGATCAGCGGAAGAAGACACAGGCAGCTGGACGTCAAGTAGAGCATATCAGCAGACGAACACAGGGGCAGCTGGATGTCAAGAAGAATGCACCGACAGGCACTGGTACACCAGTAGACCACTGACCAGCAGAAGCAGAATGACTCAGAATTTGGCCGGGGCAGTTGAAGGAGAGCCCAGGCCGCTGAGCAGCCTGACTCCAGGGGAAAATCTTCCCACTCCATCCCCTTTCTGGCTTCCCCCATCTATTGAGAGCTACCTCCACTCAATGAAACCTTGCACTCATTCTCCAAGCCCAGGTGTGTTCCAATTCTTCCAGTACTCTAGGGCAAGAACCCAGGATACAGAAAGCCCTCTGTCCTTGCAACAAGGTAGAGGGTCTAATTGATCTGGTTAACACAAACCACCTATAGACAGCAAAACTAAAAGAGCACCCCTTCGCACACGCCCACTGGGGCTTCAGGAGCTGTAAGCATCCACCCCTAGACACTGCTATAGGGTCAGAACATCACATTCTGCCCGTCTGTATGCTCCCCTAGAGGTTTGAGCAGTGGGGCATTGAAGAAGCGAGCAGCTCCCCCTGTCACACGCCCTGCGAGGGGGACAAGATAACTTTTCCCATTCGACTAAGTGTATCAACCTGGCCTTCAAATGATTACAGAGGCTTTGGGTTGTGCTCTCCCTAGCACCCACCCTATCATCTGTCCCAAATGTATTTCTCCTACTCCCTAAAAACAAGAACCCCATCATGCTGCAGTAAGGAGGCACGACTGGGGCTCTATGTTTCATGGAGCCAGCAGGATCCAGAGACAAGCAGAAGCTCCACCACTTCTGAGTTGGTGGGTCAGGAGCTCCCTGGATGCAGCCACAGCCACCCAAGTCATGGCTGCAAACCTGGGCCTCCCGCTACATGGAGGAGGCAAAAGCCCTAGCACCCCGAATGCTGTGGACCTGGGCCTCCCTGTGCTCTTAGCGGGGCCAGGACTAGGCAGGAGCCCTGCCTGCCTAGGCACAGCTGCAACCACCCAAACTACAGCTGCAGACCCAGACTACCCTGCACTCTTGGGGGCCCAGGAAGGTCCCACTTGTCCTCACAGGCTCAGAAGTGTCTGCTCCTGCTGCCTGGCTTTCTCCCTGCTGTTGGCACCTGCTTTGATCTCAGAACAAAGTCAGGGCCATACCTGGGTTCTGCCACAGCCCAGTCAGGTGTACACATGCTCAGTGCAGTGCTGACATGCCAGCCCCCTGCCAGCTCAGCCCCCTCCAGACATTGGTCACTGATGCTCCTAGGAGGGAAGTTGACAAGGGGCTGAGGGCAGCTCAGCACTGGCCTGCAGGTGCACTTGGCACCTATAGCCTGGGTGCCATGATGGCAGCAGGAGGCAGACAGGTTCCTGGGAGGAAGGGAGTGGGTCCCTGGTGAGGCCTCACCTTGAGGCCAGGGAGACCCTGAAGACTGGGAGCTGAGCATGCCAGTCCCACAGACCACAGAGGGAAGTTGTAGTGTCTTTTCTAGGCCTGCCCATGGCTGCCCATGGACCATCTGGTGTTCATTTCCTCCCCTCTGAGGCCCATTAAAGCCCTGGACTCAGCCAGAGCTGAGCAGATGTTGGGACAACCAACTGCAGAGAGGAGCAACCCACTCTAGGGCCTCCTCTCTGCTGAGAGCTGCAGAGTTGATGGAGAGATGACAGGGAGATGACAGGATGAACTGCCTGCAGAGGGGAGCCACCCACTCTAGGGTATCTTCTCTCCTGAGAGCTGTATAGATGATGAGACAACCAGCTGCAGAGAGGAGCTACCCTCTCTGCTAGGATCTGAACACCCATCAGGACAACCTGGCTGCAGAAAGGAGCTGCCCCCTGCAGGTTTCCTCTGAGATGTTATATTGCTCAGTAAAGCTCCTCTTTGTCTTGTTCACCCTCCACTTGTCTATGTACCTCATTCTTCCTGGTCTCAGGACAAGAACTTGGGACCCACTGAATGGTGAGGCTAAAAGAGCTGTAACACAAACAGGGCTGAGACATGCTTCCGCGTTGCTCTCCACGTTGTAGGCAAAGAGAAGGAAAGAAGAGCTGCAGCCCTTTGGGGAGCCCAGACCTGGGAGCTCCCCAAGCCTGGCCCATGACTTCCTCTTTGGGGCCCTGCAGTTCCTGGCATCTCCAAGCTTCCAGCCACCACCATATTCCCTGGTGCCAGCCATGGAAGCTGCTTGCGGTGCACCTGGTCCAGCCTTAGCCTAGCAGAAAGCCAGCGACCATGCCAGCACCTAGAGCGGCCTGGCCCACTGAAGCAGCTGGCATGTCTGACTGTGCACAGTGGTCAGACCCCATGCTTGCTCGTACACCCTATGCCATTCCGCACCTGACTCACCCTTAGCAGGCATGGGAACCAGGCCAGTAACGTAAGCTGAACACAGACTGCCAGGCCAAGTGGACAAAATGAGCCCAGCAGGCCCAAGCAAAATTCAAGCAAAGGCACCGCCGGCCACAGAAGTTTCCAGCAAGAAAAACAACACCCCAAAGAGCCTGTAACATTTTGGGGGCTCATCCAGGATCTGTGGAAGGGTAAGTAAAAGCAGATCTGCTCTTTCTGTCATTTTTTTTGGAGCCCCTTAATTCCACAATAGCTAAAATGAAAGAAAAATACCAGCCTCTGTCAGCCAGTTAAAAGCAACTAGTGTGGCTGCTGGACTTAAGATACAGAGGACAGGCTTGCTGGAGAGGACACTGTCTATCTCCCATCACCCTCAGGTGTTGGGAATGTTGGCTTTATTCCAACCCGGTTTCTTTTCATGGAGGTCTAGTCATTGAGTGGAACACGAAGGAGGTTGTGGGGCAACTCAGGGAATCTGGCTGAGGCTACGCCTCATTGTTATCCAAAGGATCCTGGACTAACTCCAGTCCCCAACTGCCCATTAGGGTGTTGCCACTAGGACCTCCCATCTTTTCTATCATTCTTTCTTCTTTCACAGCTGTCTTTATATACAATGTCGAATGTTAAAGATGTTGTTGCAAACCAGAGATATTACTGGGTAGAATGAGCATTTGGCTTAGTCTTCAAAAGTATAAAATGGAAGGTTAAGAGTAGCACAGCTGAAGCAAAGTGAGCCTTGGTGTCTGTACATAAATTTGTGGTAAAAATGTTCTTGTCATTTCTTTGGTTGCCAATTTAGTGCCAAGAGCCTTGAGGCACAGAAGAGAAGTATGGCCTCAAGAAGGAAGCTTTTCTGTAATGCAAGGGCAAATGGTCCAAGGTCCCATGCATGCAGGCCTTCTTTGCCTTGCAGGGCAATCCAAACCTTTGTGGATGTTGTAGAATTGATTCAGCTCACCTCACGGCCTTCTCAGGAGACCCTGCAAGGGGCAGTCCCAGGCAAATAGGGAAGCAAACCCCAGAGGTACCTCCAGTGGGAGTACCCAGAGGTACCTCCACTCCTCCCTATCCAGGTTCTCTCTCAAAGTTGGCCCAGCCTAGAAATCCTCATTTTAGGCAGGTCCCAGTCACAACTGCCTCTACAACAGTTGTCTGGTAAATATGGCCCCATTAAGGTCCAGGTTCCCTTTTCTCTACAGGACTTAAGGCAAATTAAGGGGAATCTTGGCAAGTTTTTAGATGGCTCTGACAGGCATATAGGAGCTTTCCAGAGCTTAACCAAAGTATTTGAGCCTCCTGGAAGGATGTCATGTTACTTGTTTTTTGGTTTTTGGTTTTTGATTTTTTTTTGTTGTTTGTTTGTTTTTTGTTTTTTTTTTGAGACGGAGTCTCGCTCTGTCGCCCAGGCTGGAGTGCAGTGGCCGGATCTCAGCTCACTGCAACCTCTGCCTCCCAGATTCAGGCAATGCCTCAGCCTCCTGAGTAGCTGGGATTATGGGTGTCCACCATCATAACCAGCTAATTTTTGTGTTTTTAGTAGAGACAGCGTTTCACCATGTTGGCCAGGCTGGTCTCAAACTCTTGACTTCAGGTGACCTGCCTTCCTCAGCCTCCAAAAGTGCTAGGTTACAGGTATGAGCCACTGTCCCCAGCTTCATGTTACTTTTGAATCAAACTCTGACCACCACTGAAAAGCAGACCACTCTACAAGTTGCAGAGAATTTGGGGGATGAGTTTTGTATCTTTTTTTAAAAAAAAACATGGAGTCTCACTCTGTCACCCAGGCTGGAGTGCAGTGGCATGATCTCGGCTCACTGCAAGCTCCACCTCCCAGATTCATGCCATTCTCCCACCTCAGCCTCCTGAGTAGCTGGACTACAGGCACCCGCCACCACGCCTGGCTAATTTTTTGTATTTTTAGTACAGACAGGGTTTAACTATGTTAGCCAGGATGGTCTCAATCTCCTGACCTCATCATCCACCTGCCTCAGCTCCCAAAGTGCTGGGATTACAGGCATGAGCCACCACACCTGGCCAACGAGCTTTATATCTTATATAGGACCAGGAAAGGGGATGAGACTTATCTGATTGGAAAAATAGCATGGAGGTTGAAAATTGGACCCCAATGATGAAATAGGAGAATGGAAGAGGAAACACTTTCAGGTGTGTATACTGGAGGGCTTATGAAGGACAAGGACTAAGGCCCTGAATTACACTAACCTATTCATGGTAGAATAGGGATTTGATGAGACTCCCACTGCCTTCCTGGAAAGGCTAAGAGGGAGGGGCCTTGGTAAAACACACCTCTCTATCTCCTGATTCAGTAGCGGAATAGCTGGTCCTACGCAATGAGTTTATCACACAGGTGGCCCCTGATGTCAGGAAGTGGCTACGGAAACGGGCTGTGGGACCAGATGGTACTTTGGAGGGCTTCCCGGTAGGGGCCACCTTGGTCTTTTGCAGTGGGAAATGGGAGGAAGTCCAGAAAAGAGGGGAGATACAGGAAAAAGGCCGAGGCTCTAATAGCTGCTTTGTGGGCTCATGGACCTCAGAGTCCCTGAGATGCACCTGTTGACTGCTGCAAATGTGCAGTCAACAGGGCACTTTAGGAAGGACTGTCTGGACAGTGTGGGGAGGCCACCTCGACCCTGTCCAGTTTGTGATGAGGACAATTAGACGGCAGACTATCCCTGGAGACATGGGTCACCCAGTCCAGGACCGGCCTCCCATATGGTACAGCAGGACTGACAGGCTCTGGGGCTCCTCTCCCCGGCTCCGGTGGTTCAGACTACCATTGCCACCCAGGAGCCCCAGGTGATTCTGGGCATCAAGGGAAGGAGGGTTGACTGCCTCCTGGACTCTGGAGCAGGTCTTTCAGTTCTCCTCTTCAATCTAGGCCCCCCTCCTCCCTTGGCACAACTGTGAGGGGCATCTCGGGTCTCCTTTCTGCCACTGTCATAGTCCTGCAAATACAGCAAGCTTTTTCTTTTTTTTTTTTTTTTTTTTTTTTTTT